>NW_004955443.1:9627930-9710580 GCF_000276665.1 Chinchilla lanigera | reverse complement strand
GGAACCGAACTCACGACCTTGCGCTTGCCAGGCAGGCACTTTTGCCTCTGAGCTAAATCCCCAGCCCCCTCCCAATAAGTCTTTGAAGTCAGTGGACAGAGGATCCTATTATCCTCACTTCCCAGCATGGCACACCTTTCACTGTTTTCCAGTACATGTTTTTTAGATATATATTGATAAAAGCCAAACTGCTTACAGATAAAACAGAAATAACCAAAATATCTGTCCCCTAACATAAAGCATGATATTATCAGGGATTTTTGGTTTGTTTCTTTTTCAAGAACTGCAGATGTTTAACTTCAGATCAGTAAATGTTAAAGCCAATTGTTATTGTCCTTTTTCATATCAAGACATAAAGTAATATTTTACGCTGAGATTTAATTGCCACAAATAATGTGGTAACCTTATCCCAGCTACATTCCTTTTCTTAAAATCCTGTTACCATTTTAGTAATGTGAAAGCTTGCACTCCACAGCCTTTAACATTTAGCATTTCCTTTTTCCTAGACCCATGTGAACAGTATAATCTAAAACAAAATAAGAAATTATAATGTTCATTCCCAAATAAGCCTGGAATAAAAATGAGTCTTTATATGGATCTTAAGACTCATTTTCCCTCTCTAAGGAAAAGCATGCTGCAGGGAAAAGTTAAAAGTCACATTTGCTTGGCGTTGCAAATAAAAATAAAGTCCAAGGTAAATTTAATTTTCCTGAGGGAAATTAATGACACCTTGTGCACTTGTTTGCAGGTCATAGATCTGTACTGGGGAGTTGACGAAGATGAATGGGACAGCCCTGAGCTCCAGAAGACTCGCATGAAGCTGCTAGAGGATTGCTTGAAAACTTCTGCAGGTCCATGTTTTGTTGTGGGTATAAAAAAACTAATGCTTTATATTCAATTGTAGACGAATGTGAGAATTCTTGCTGATTTGCGATTTTCAAGGGACTTTTAAAATGAGCAGAAAAGACATTTTTACATCTATTTTAAAAATTTAAACTGTCTCTGTACCCTCAATATGTGAGAACAAAACCTTCTTCAGCTTTTCTCAAGAAGTGCTGCAAATTAACAGTGAATAATTTGAAATGTTAATCAAAGGAATGACTTGGGTTTGACAACAATTTCTGCACCTTGTGATCAGCAAGAAGGATTACAGTTTCAGTCCTGTAGTAATTACCCTAGTTGTTCTTGTCCTATTGTACAGTGTATTCCATCATAGTATGTCTGTCTCTCAGCATTAGAATTTCTGGCATCTTTTTAACACGGTGGCTGAAACACTGTCAAAGCAAACCAAATACACTGCAGCAAGTCTGCCAATAGGAAATGGTGTCTTGTGAAAGAGTTTTGCTTCTGCAGTGATTTTCAGCTAGAGGCTCATTATAAGCTACAAGTCAACAGAGATGTTTCAAGTAGAACATTACTACTAGTTCCGTATTCTTTTCTGAGGAATGCTCCTGTAAGCACAGTATAGTAAGGTAAGTAGGTCATTCTATGGCAGGTGATTGTGTAAAATCACTGCCTTAACTTAGCTTAAGAAACAAATCCTTATTTTGAATCCAAACAGATCCTACCAATCCTACTTCCCTTTGCAGCCGAGTACGCTCTGTGGCTGAGAGATTGCTAGTCAGTGCTGTGAGTAAAATACTGTGTTGCACATGAAAATCTAGACAAGGTAAATTGACAAAAGGGGCTTGAATATTGATTCTCATATCCATCTATATTTGGCTCCACAGAAGGTTAGGAAATCTTGCAGCCATAGATGATTTCAGAAAACCCAACCTGCCAATGTTAAAGTTCTTTCAAAGACGCTAAGGTGCCTAAGGACTCTGTATATGCCACGGCCTGCTCTTTGTACTTGAGTATGGTAGGGTGAGCTGTGTGAAATTGTCATTTTATGGACCAGTTTCTTATTTGACCTTAAAACTGCCTGCCCTAACGAGATCAAATTCCGGCCCTCATGGAGCTTTCATTCTTGTGTGCGTTGAAGAGGAAGAGTGAGCAGAGGCAGCAAAAAAAAAAAAAAAAAAAACAAGGATGAAACGGAAAGTAAGTCAGATGGCAATAAGTGCTAAGGAGGAAAATTAAGAAAGAGGAGAGCATGTGAACAAGGGAAGAGAATGGCTGTTTTCAGGAGAGTAGAGAGAGAAAGCTTCGTGGATAAGGCGACTTTGAAGGGGAATGGCGTGACAGGCGCAAAGAAGCCGGCTGGTGTTGCAGGTCAGAGCCTTCCCGGGGAGCGGCCCGTTGGGGGCTGGGTAGGACGAGGGAAAGGCAAGCAGCAGCTCGAACTGGTGAGCAGAGACAGAGCACAGGCGTGGGGACACAGCACTGGGCTTTGGGATCTTTTTAAAGAAAAAAAATTCTTTATTCTTATGGCTCTACATGATCTGGAAACAGCGATTTTAGAAAGGTAATCTAATTAATATAATTGGGTAGCTTTAAAGTTGACTACAAGGACTGCCCTTTTAGTCTGAGTGACAAGGGAAGCCACAGAAGTGTATTAAGCAGAGGTCTAAAGTGCCAGGCTATATGTTTTAAAGAGTACTTCAGGTGCTGGGTGCAAAACAGAGCAGAATAGGAAGGCCTTTAGACAGCTTCACAAGGACTCACAGGAGAAACACACCTGGTTTGGAGGGAAGGGTAGAGAACAAACATCTAACAAAAATGCCTTGTGGTCTGAAAAATAAAATTTTAAAGAGCTAGTAGTGAAAGAAGAATTGGGACATTTTTTAGATCTCCAGGACAGAACTAAGACCAATGGATGGAAATTACAAGGAAGCAGATGTCAGCTGTGGGCAAGGAGCTTGAGGGGTATAGCTTAAGGCTTCTGGGTCCCATACCCCTCGGAGTTTTGTGGCACTGAAGGAGCCCTTGCACTCTTCTAAACCTTAGTTTTCCTATCTGTGAAATAGAGGGGATAATTGGTATCTGCCTTAGGAGGTCATTGTGAACATCCAAAGAAATTACAAGGTGCTTTTATCATGTGTCACAGATAGTAACCCACAATAAGTGTTAGTTGTTTCTTGCTATTATTATTATTATTACTTGTCAGATAATGAGATGATTTAAAGATGAAGTCCCCCAACTCAAATGCAGCAAATGCATCCACAAAAATAACACCCACAAAGCTAACTTCAAAGTAATAAATGCAAATAGGGTGCTGTAGAAGATATCCCAGCAATGGAAGACAGGTAAGGTCAGATTCTATCATGCTGAAAAAGCCAGATCTGGGAAGTATAAAATATTCTGAGTCGATCCTGGGGCATCTCAATTGCCATGATTGTAAAGGTCCCATCTTAATCCAGCCTAAACAGTTCAGGAGCACAAGAGACATTCTCCCCCTTTTATAACTATGCAGAATGTCGTTCCTAATCTAAAGCTAGTAATGGCTGTTAATTCCAAAAATTTTCTAGTAGGGGAGTGAATGAGTTAAAGCCTTTGTAAGTTTCTGGAGGTTCTTGGAGAAAAGATTCACTGATAGAACAGCAGCCACAAATTTATTGAGCATAAACAGATCATTTATCCCTTCTTCTGCTTGTCTACTACATGTTTAAATTCTGGGCAATCACGAGGAAACCCTGCAGATACAACTAGGATTGTTCACCCTAGTGATCCTAAATCAGAAGTTTGTCCCACTGCTTAAAGGAAAAAGTATGTCTTTTATGGCCTTTCCTGTTGTAACTATGGCAACAACACCTGTGTGTGTGTGTGTGTGTGTGTGTGTGTCTGTCTGTCTGTGTGTGTGTCTGTGTGTCTGTGTGTGTGTGTGTGTGTCTGTGTGTGTTTGTCACTGTGGAGCTCCAATTTATTTGCTCAGTGCTCCCTTTCGACATTTCCAGAAATTACGATGACCTCTGTGGGAGGCAGAGCTCGGTATGTTATTTTCTGTGACGCCAAAGCCTTTGGCAAGAAAATTCACTGCTACTGAATAAAAGAAGACTTTTATGTCTTCACAGATACTAACCTTTATGTCATATATAAATAAATTCAGGACTAGACCAACCTTTTATTTTGAATACCCAAGGAATGAGGCCCAGAGGGAACTTGAACTTAAGAATTACATTAAGTGCTTGACAGTTTTCAACTATATTCCTAAAAATTATCATTTTGGTGATGGTGTAATATCCGTTGGCATGCAGGCTATGCTACCAACCCTGGAGACACATTTTCACACATTTTTCATCACAAAGAAGATAAGCTGTTCTCTTAGAGGATTAACTTATGAAGAGTAAAATACTTTTCATCTCCATTAAGGGAGAGCAGCATCTGAATAATGCGTGGAGAGAAGAAACCTAGTGGGGAAAGTCCAGAGTTTTTATTTTACAACCTGGGTCCGAGCCCTTATCTTGACACAGTGAGTCACTAACATTCTGTGCTTTATCATATTGTCATAGTTTGGGGTTTGGTGAAGGGAACAATACAGTACAGGACACATATTTTATAAGATTATTTTATAATGAATCACCCAAAGAATCACATACAGAAAGAGAGTGCAGGAAATCTGTCTACACACTGAAGACCAAAGAATCCAGCTAAGGGCCTGAATCCCACAGTAATGTCTCATGCAGGCTGGTTTCACAGATCTGCACTGGGAAGGCCCAGAGGTCAGTGGTGGATGCTAGAAAGTCTGTGCCAGTGGGATGAAGGATCTGTGCCAGCAGGCTGAGGGATCTGCACTGGAGCCAGGAAGTGACTCCTGGTTCTCAAAGTAAGAACCAGAGCTCCCCTAAAAAGTGCCACAGCCGTCCTCAGCAACAGTGAGGTCATGAGCTCCTCTGATGATGAGGAAAACTGAGCTCCCATCAGGAAAGCCATTGCAACAAGCTTCTCAAAGAGACTAAGCAGTGTACCATCTTCCCCTTTGGAGCCAGGAAACAATGCTCAAAGTGAGGACCAGAGCTCCCCCAAAGTGAACCAAAGCCATTCTCATTGACAGCAAGGTCCTGAGCTCCTCAGAGGATGAAAACAACAAAGTTCATCTGGAAAGCCAGCAAGACAAGCTGCTCCAAGAGAACCAACAGCTCCTTACAGCTTCTAACAGCACCCAACAGCCTCTAAACTTCTCCAGTTCTGCCTCTCATGCTGCTGGCACCACCCGACTCAGTTCAGCCAGGTCTTACAAGTTGACCACCAGTTGTCAATCCACCACACATATCCATAAAGATGAGGAGATAGTAACAGCAAACTAAGAACCAACTTCAACTTTGAGTCAACATCAAAGGTTGGTTGTGGATGTCAAATGTGATAAGGTTTTTGTGAACTACAAAGGATTATACAACATGAGAAATTATTAAACCATGATTTAAATTGTAGATTAGAATGAAAGATTTCTGTTAATACTGAATATTTATGTGATATTGGACAGTTTTTCCCCTTATAAATGTTAAATGTAAAAAAGCATGAAGACTTGATTAGAAAGTCAAATATTAAAGGGTTTAATCCATTATTATGTTTATTTCTAAGCTTAGTAAAATGTGTACAGTGTGTGTTATTTTACTAGGTAATAAATTTGCTGGATTTTAGTAAAATCTTCATCTGCTCCCAAGGAAGGAATTAAATCGAAGGTTTGAAGAAGAAAAGATATACTCATCAAAATGCAACACATTTCACAATTTTTCCGGAAACTCCCCCAATATTCATGCCTCAAAGGCTTGACAGCATTTAGAGTATCTAGTTACTATATAATTACTAAACTCTTTATTTTACACAGGTAAACACCAAGACCCAAAGAAGTAAAGGAAAGCAATGTTTCCTGCTCCTAAAATATGCTAGGTACTGTGCTGAGTACTTCTTACATATTATGTTGTATACCAACCCCTTGAGGCAGTTATTTTTGAGTTCTGCGGGTGAAAGTGCTGAGACTTAAGCAACTTCTACAGTTTGACTGAAATGACAACTAGTAAGGGACACAGCCATGATTCCCACCTTGGTCTCTGTCTTGGTTACTTTTCTCTTGTTGCTGAGACAAAATACCCAATGCCCAAAATGAAGGAAGGAAAGGTTTATTTAGCTTACAGTTTATAGAGGTTTCAATCTATCATCAGCTGGCTCCAAGGCAGGATGGCACTGCGCAGGGGCAGTACTTCAAGGTGGCACAAGACAGCAAAAGCAGTAAGAACAAAAGGGGTGGGCGGGAGCAAGCCTCTTTTCCTCCCTTACATAGTGTGCTGGCTACCACCCAGCCCCACACCATCTCAGTGCCCTTGTTCTTCTTGCACAGGCTCAGGATGAATACCCAAAAACATCCTAGAGCAGGAAGGGCATGCCCTTTTCACCACAGGATGTAGAACTGCTCAGTCACTTAACTATACCTCTAGACTCCTCAAGTTGACACAGTGTAACAGCTGAAACAGTCTCTTTCATTCCAAAGTCCACACTCTCTTCCTACTACAAGTCCCTAAATGGTTCAATTGGAAGCAGTCGTGAGGTCCAGGATCCAAGATCTTTTCTGTCAGTCTACCACTTCTTCTTCTATAGACGCACAGGAAGTGTATCCTAATGTCTTGGTTTGGGTTTTTGTGGCATTCTCTCATATACAGCTGAATGAGTCAGATGAAATAATCACTGGTCAAGTGTTGTAACATACTTTTATGGGGTGGGAAATGACACTGTACTGCCCAAAGCTTTATTAAGATTGCTTATACCAACTATTAAATTCCATGGCAGCTTGAGCTTTTTCATCTGATTTCTCTGGACAGACAAGCAAAGGTGTCAAAATGTGTGCTGGGAAATGCTGTAAGTGCAAGTTGTAAAAATATAAAGATTTTCGAGCTTTTCCCTCTGTATGACTGTAGCATCTATGCACAATACATGGTTCAGTCACCAAATCTAAAGGCCCAGTATGGTTCTAGAAATGCACATTTCAGATTCTTCAATAAAGCGCAACAAGAAAATCTGTGTAGGTCCTGCTATACATAAGACTGTGCTGAGTTCTCTGAGTCAAAGGTAAATAACCTGCTACTTCTGTCCTCTTGTGCACCACTTAAAGAGAGGCAGACACGGAAAAAGAGAGGTGTGCTGTTAAATATCATGTACATCACTAAGTGGCTAAGTTGGTGGTAGGCAGGTGCTGTGGAAGCTGGATGGAGAAAGTTGCTTTCATTCTGGGTATCAGAAAAGATTTCCAGAGGAAGTAATGTTTGCATTTTGAGTAAAAGGACAAAGAACTTTCCAACTCAAGATCTAGGGCAGAGTAGATGAGGGTCCCTTAATTGTCCAGAGACCTGGAGCTCCTGAGTCTAAGTAGAACACAGGGTCAGTGCCAGGGTTCTGTGGAACCTGAGGCTAGAAATATAGTTTGAGGCCAAACCTTATAGAAGAGTTTCAGCTTAAAGTTATTAGCAGTGAGAAGGACATTCCACTCATTCGTAACTCCCAAGGCAGGGAGGTGAAGAAGCGGTTGAGGGGAGAGTCTTTCCCAGGAATCTAGCTAGTATCATGAGCTGTATCTGGTAATCTGGGAGGAAAAAAGTGAAATAGGAAGGCACAGATGAGAGACATCGCGGAGAGATTATGTTGATGAGATTATGCTGATCATTTGAGCTTGGAGCTGAGGAACAGGGATGAGTCCAGATGACTATGCTGATAGCGCAGGTATAGCCTTCCTGTACCACCATCAGAAATGCTGGAATATAGGCATTGAAATAAGTGTTAGAGAGAAAGCTACAATTCAAAATTCATAACATAATTACTTGCTGAAAATAAAGTCTACATTAAGCAGCAAAAATGTATAATATTCATCACTACTCCTAATCTCTGTGTTTTCTTTATAATTATCTTTTGTTTTAGGAAGTTTGAAAGTGAAATCAGTAACTATGAGTGAATAAAGAGCAAGTTGAATCACAAAATCAGTGTGCATGATCAAAATTCCATGAACGTTTCACATAGTAGTTTACTCTGCTAATTTAAGGCATCAGGGAAGGTTGTACAGGTATATTTTGTACAGGTATGTCATGGGTTAAGTATGAAGAAACTTCTAGCAGGTGGAGCTCAGAGCAAGTAGTCTCCAAGGAAATGTGTACAGATCTGAAGCAGCCTTGTGGGTCTTCCCAACTTTATAGACCTTTCTTTATCCTTTGCTGTCCGTAGCAGCTCCAGCAGTACTAGGCGTTTCCACTAGTCCTCCCGTTCTTCTTTCTTCTTTGGCGCATGCACTAGATGTACACATCTAATTGTGTGCTTAGGGTTGTTCCTTGGTCTTTTCCAGCTTTGCTCTGCCATATTGTGAAGCCACCTGCTTAGCTATTTTGCAGATCTGAAGAGTTCAAGGCAGTTTAAGTTTGTCCATATTTTTATTTATACATGATATCTCTGTGGAAGAGGAAATGGGTTTAACTGCTTGATTTTGATGAAGAGAAATAGGTTTAACTGTTTGATTTTGATGAAGAGAAACTCTTTTTTTGTTTGTTTAGCACTTAACAACATGCATTGTTTGTGCTACAAGTTTTTAAACATATTCTTAAGATTACTGTTTCTGGGCTGCAATAAAATATTCGTATATCACCAATAGCATTATACATAACTTAAAATGTATTTCTTCATGCCCTTTCCCTTAATTATAAAATTATTTTCTTGCCAAGAATGAGACCAGGCCTTGGAAGACACAGCTGTGTAAGCATTTGAGAGTGGCACTGAATTATGTCCCTATGAAATGGATATTAATTGCTCTCCAACTTGAATCAATTATAAATATAGAGGTGACCCTGATTAACCAACAGTAGGGAAGCAATTGTTCTTAATTGTCCATAACAGTCTCGGGGATGTACTAGACTTAACTTTTCCAAAATGTAGCAGATGAGATATGCTCAAAAAGAATCTGTATTAGTCACCAGGCCCATCTCTGTAGCTCATTTCTTCAAAACAGGAAGAATTATGAAGCTGACCCATGATTATAAATTGCTTGGGCTAGCCTTAGTTGTACTTAGTTTTATAAGTATATAATCTCGAATGAATAAGCCTACCGGTTAAATTTAGATAAAGTTTGCTTTTTAGTCTGCCTGTCTTTAATGTGGGACCCTCACTTAGGGCTTATACTCCCACCTGGACCACTATACTAGCCTACATATACGCACACATAAAAAAGTGCAGAAATAATTCAGAAGCTTAAATTTATAGAAGGCAAATTATTTGCCTGAAACAAGTTTTATATTTTAATCAATAAATACATCTTTACTTTCTTTTCTGATTTCCTCTAATAGATGACCAAAATGGACTACTAACTGATTTCTTTACTGAAGTTCAGAAAAACAGAAAGCTTTTTCTGTTAATTTTTATCAATTGTATGATAATGACTTCTGCTCTATTCAAATTAAATCTCCTGAAGTTTCTCAGGAAATGAAGGAAGCAAGAAGCTTCCCTTTTCTAACTTTATCCAATTTATTTTATTTTATTTTAAAGAAAAAAAGATAAACAATGAAAACGAGTTTCAAAACAGTTTAGTAGGACAGTTACAATAATTGATACATTGCATTTTGCTGTCTAGTAGCTAATCGGAATACAAGATATAGGTGTGATACCTTGGCTAAACAATATTAACACAAAACATTCTTTTCAAGGAACTAAGAGAAGCTCACTGTATAATTGTCTTAACAATTTTGTGTACACATGTAATTTTTTTCTTTTTCCCTTTCTTCCTTCCACTTTTCCCCATCACACCTGTCTTTTCTTTTACAGTTTTTTCTCAGTTCACAATATCTATTGCAATAGTTATGTGTGACACCAGAGGGCGCATGCTGACTCAAGGGTACCAAGTGTCTCACCCAATTCTCTCAGTCACAAACCAATTGACTGAATTTTTTTTTTTTTTTTTTTTTTTTTCTTTTTGAGACAGGGTCTCACTATGCAGTTCAGGCTGGCCTTGAGCTCACTTTGTAGCCCAGGCTGGGCTCAGGTTGGCAATGGTCCTCCTGCCTCAGCCTCCTGACTGCTGGGATTACAGGCGTGTGCTACCACACCCAGCCCTCAATTGACTGAATTTAATGTCTTCTACAATTTTATTTCTCTGGAGAAAATGTTAAAATGTGTATTCTAATTTTAACCTTCTACATGGAGTGAATAATTTTTCCTTAAATGTTTTCCTAAGGCAAAGAAATGAAATCTTACAGTGGCAAACTTTTTTATTTTCACAGTTTCCTTTTACAGTGAAGCAGAGCTGTATTCATGGTAATAACATTCAGAAAGTATGAAAAAAGAAAGTAAATCTCAGAGAATCAAAAAATCATTTCTTCTTTTGAAATACAATATATTTAATAAGGCCATTAATTAGTAGTATAATTCTTATATATTGAAAACATGCTAGTATGAAATCTCCACATTATTGTTAGATGAAATTAAGATAAGTTTGTCTGGATACTTGTAAATTTAAAGCTAATTTAAAGCTAAAAGTAGCTTTTTACTAGTATCTCACTTCACTTAATATATTTTTCGTCTCTACTTCACTATTCTTAAAGATGTCCAGTTTCCCATATTCAGAGATTATGATGAATACGTGGACTGATTCATTTAGTTCTCTCAGTGATTTATGAAGTTACTATTGTTATAACCATTGTATGTGTAAGGTAGCTGAGGTGAAAAGAGACTTCCTGACTCTTGTCAAGGCATATGACAAGTAAAGGACAATCTGGGACATGGACCTATGGCCTAGGGCCACGTTTTATATATTTATTACTCCATTGCATGGCTTCTCAGTTTATCTTCATGCAGCATGTGCTTTCCCTGAATTAAGATATATTCATTTTAACCTACAGAGTTCTCTTAATCAGTGGATCTCAAGTTCCCACTGATTAAGTGCGAGTAACTCGCCTATCTGGCATGTCATCATCTCTTACATATGGAAGTCAAAAAATAGTGTTCCCGACTTCCATCCTTCCCCTAGTTCTGATTCATACTTTTGTTCCTTCCCAGATCTGGTGCCACCTATCTTAAAGCACACCACTATGCCAGTGTGCTGCGCAGAAGGAAAGCTCAGCTCATTTCTAAGAGTGATTAGTTCATCTTTCCTTCTCTCCTGTGAAAGCCATCATCCCTCCAGTCCTTGGGGAAGAAGTGACTTAAAAGATACAAACATATATTGTAAATTCCCTTCGACTGATCTATTCATGGTAGTCTCTCCTATATTCATATCGAACTGTGATGATGCAAGACAAAATTTGCAGTGCTAAAACCAAGACTCAATCAAGGAAGAAATTGGTCTAGTTATAAGACATGAGTTAAATTAAGATTCACAAACTGTGGACAATAAATCATGGTAATAGCAAGTACTTACTTGACATTATTTATGTGCTAGGCACTATTTTGCATTTTATATATAGGAATTTATGTAACCTCATAATAGCATTAGTGAGATGTAGGTGCTACTACTATATATCTATTTTACAACAAGGAAATAGGTACACACCTGGGATTTGAAGCCAGGCAGACTGACTAAGGTTCACGGTCTTGACAATTTCATGTCTTTATACATTTCCTCCAGCATTTGATAGGGAATGCTTCCCTCTGACTGTACTACCTACCCTTTGTCTAAATGTCCATGTTGGTTGATGTCATGAAGTACACTGAATAGCACAAATATAGTTTTCTAAAAGGGTTGTCAAAGCTCAGTAAAGTTCAAGATGGCAGTTCATCATAAACCAGAAACATAATAAAGGTTTGGTTGCTTACTGTAATTTGGCTTGAATGCTCCTAATGAGCCAGTTGCTGGCTGGGAATACCTTAATAGCAGTATATTCTGAGACTTCTAAATATTCACATGTCCCACTACTGAAAAAATTTAGAGAATTAGCAGCAGCACTTGATGAAAGCTCCAGCTCAGTCTACCAAGTCTCTGTTAGACACTCGTTCCTGAACTAGGAGTAAGTGCAGTGATTTGGTCTGTAGCACCAGATGGAAAATAGCTGTCCAACACCTAAATGGACAGATACCAGAACAAAAGAGCAATCCAAACATCAGTTTGTATCTAAACTGTTGGGAAATATTTTACAGGTTAAAAATAGGTATTTT
This sequence comes from Chinchilla lanigera, assembly GCF_000276665.1. Classification (NCBI taxonomy): domain Eukaryota; kingdom Metazoa; phylum Chordata; class Mammalia; order Rodentia; family Chinchillidae; genus Chinchilla; species Chinchilla lanigera. The sequence continues at coordinate 9,698,586 of NW_004955443.1, read as the reverse complement.
GATGGTAATAGACCTCAAAACCAGTTGCAACAGGACACAAAAGGTTTGAGGAAACACTTTGGCTTCTTAGTAGCATGCACAAATTTCTGTGAGACTGAAACTCATACAAGAGAACAGAGCATTGTATAAAGACAGGTATGGTAAAGGCAGATGCATTAATTGGGCTTCTCCAGAGAGACCAAACTAATGGAGGACAGTGAGAGAGATGAGAGGGGATTTATTGGCTGAACTGTTTTCTGCAGTTATGGAAGGTAAGAAGTTCCATGACAGGTTGCATGATAGGGACATGGGATGCTGATAATAAGGTTCTGTTCCCATTTGAAGATCCAAGAACCTGGTGGCCCCTGCCTCAGGTCCTAAAGTCCAAAGGTTGGAAAGCCTAGAGTTATGTTCTGGGGAAGTAGGGATGGATGTGTTTCAAGAAAGACAAAGAATTTAACACAGTAAAAGTCAAGTTGGCGATACTGAGAATAAACATGAGATGGTTTCTTCATTTGTAGAAAGAAATGAAAAATAAAAGGGAAAAACAGAAGACAGAAAATGGGAATCCAAACATAGATTTGCAGACATTTTTACAGAAGACAGGAAAGAATGAAGGTCTGAAGCAATTATCAAAGATGCTTGGAAGAAAAGCATTGGAAGAAAAAGATTGGAAGAAAAATGACTTCACTAGCAATATAAACATCTTCAAATGATGTAGCAAAATAGGGAAAAGCCATAGAAGCAAAATTAGAAATCAAAAGCAGATTATCTAGCCAGAGATACAGAAATAATAACAGTGACACTAATATAGAACATTAAGTGCCATGTATCTGAGATTTACATTTGTAGGCTTTGAAAAATTTATATCATAAGTAAAAAAAAACTTGAAAATTATGACAAAGAGGCCAGGGATATAGCTCAGTAGTACAGCACTTGCCTTGTAATTGCAAGGTCCTGAGTTCAATTCCTGGCACACACACACAAAAAAAAATTATGACGAAGTGCTATGTAAAATTCTACACTGAGGAAGTTTCTAAGCTGAACAATATAAATGTTTTCCTGCAAAATAGTAATCAAATAATATAATATAATATAAATAATATCAAATGATATATAATATAATAATATAAATAATATAAATCAAATAATATAATATTAATGTAATAATATAAATGCTTTCCTGGGAAATTAATCATCAAAAAGATACAAGAAAATTGGGATAACTTCTGAATATTAGCTTCCTTTAGATTTCAGAAAGCAGGCCAGGTACTTTTACCTGTGTATTCATCAAACTGTTCAAAGGAAATATTCCCATTTCAAATAAAATTTTGTAGTATGAGGATAGACAAAAAAGTACAAGCCTTCCTGTTTGTTTTCTAGGACAGCATTCCCCACCTTCCAAGCCAAATAGAGCAGGCACAAAACAATCATGCTCCTTCTCAATTTGAATATAGATTTAAATATTCTTTACAAAGTAATTTAAAAAACTAAATTGAAAAATAGGTTAAAATAGTGTGTGCCATACTTAGGATTTACCCCAGAACTGTAAGGGAGATTTACTTATAAAGTTGGCATGATGACATGGCCTCTAGCCCCAGAAATTCAGAAGGCTGAGACAGGAGAACTGCTTAAGCTCAGGAATTTGCGACCAAGCTGGGAAAGGTAGCGAGACTCTATCTCAAAAAAGCAAAGTCAATCAGTAAGTAAGTCAATGAGAAAAATACCCTAATCTTCACTGATATTAATCTTTAGAAAGGTATTTAACAATATTCAAGACCTATAGATAAATTCTGAAAATCTAGCAGATTTCTCTTAGTAGCTTAAGAATACCATATGCTAATGTCCAACTCATAATTACCATTGACATGCTTACTGTAATATTAATGCTTGTTTTTTTTATAATGAAAGTTGCAGATGACAGAAAAGAAAGCATATATACTCATATAATCTCAGCACCCAGAGAACAGCACCATTAATATTTTAATGTATATTTTAAACATTTGCTAAGTGCTCATCAGCATATTTTTCACTTAATTTTGTGGAGAATACTGTGCCATAGGTATTCCTGTCTTAGTCCTCTTTGTCATTGTAATGAGACTGATTCATGGAGAGATCAAGTCACTTTCCCAAGGTCTCCCAGCAAGCAGCCATGTGGTTGGCTATAAATCTACGTGTTCTTACGCAAGAATTTACTCCCTAAACTATTATATTAAACTTTCTTTAGAAAACTTTTCCCCAGTATTATATTTTCAAGTTGCATATAATGGTTTGAAATTAGGATTTATATAATTGCAAAATGTTCTGGCATATGAATTAAATGTTATGTATGCTAAACATTGCCTTATTTTTAAATACACAGGTCATTAAGTATTGTCTAGTGTAAATATATACACTATAAATATGTATAAATAAATACATATAAATATATATGTAAATAATATATATATGTATATTTTTTGTCTTTTTGAGACAAAGTCTCACTGTGCATTTCAAGCTGGACTTGAGCTCACTTTGTAGCCCAGGCTGGCCTCAGACTTGCAATGATCCTCCTGCCTCAGCCTCTTGAGTGCTAGGATTGCAAGTGTGCATCACCATGCCCAGCTCCTATTGTTTAATATAAATAATACATTTAACATTTTCATATAAATTTAAATTGCCTGATTTTTTCCTTTTTTTTTATTGCTATTTGTTTGTCATACAGAAGGATCGCATTCATCATTGGGAACTTGTACCTGTACATAATATACCTTAATTCTTTTTTTCCCATTCCCCTCCCCTCCCTTCAACCCTTCCTGAGAATTGAATTCTGAAATGAATTCTGACATCTTGAAGGTGACTTCTGGGGTGCAAAATTATTAGGTTAAAAGTTATAAATATTTGTGAGCCTATCTTGATTTTCATGTTTCTGCTTGTTTTCCAAAAATATTTTTCAATTTTTGTCCCTGCCTGGGAAAAATAAAAATAAATACACTCAGAAGCTCCTTAGTAGTATTATTTAAAGCTTTTATAAATTCAATAAGTGGAAAAAGGGGCTATCATTTTATTTCATGTATTTTGCTACCTGTAATGTCTTAAAACATTTCAATACATTTACTAGCCATGGAAATTTATTTTATAATTTGCTTATTAGTTCCTGCCTCAGAGAAAACAGCAGGGCTTATAGTTAAGAACATTTTTGTTATTCTAGGCTCTGGAGTGAGACAAATGTATTGAACTTTTTAGAAGTATAAATATTGTGTGTTGTTCTCACATGAAGACTGACGTGGAAAATTATTCACAGAAATCTGTATTAATCCTGTATTAAAACTATGTCTCACTGAGCCTCAGCTTCCTCATATTTAAATGAAGATATTCATAATACTTCATTAGTTTATTGTCAGTATTAAATAAGGATATATGCAAAGTGGTTAGTGCACGAATAGAGCCTCCAAATACTGAGTACTTTCAAACATTGTTCCATGATTTCCTATCACTTACTTGGAGCTCTCCTTAGACTGAGAACAGAGTTCTCTATCCGCTTAGCACTCTTGCACAATATATTGTGCATTTTCAGGAGGGCGGTCATCTTTGTCTCTGTCCCCAGTTCCTAGACAAAAGTTTGCTATGTATTAGGACTATCTTCCCCACTCTCCTGGACTTAATGTAAAATTACTTAACTTCCAAAAGACATTTTGGGATACTAAGTAAGATTCTCTCTTGCTAGCCTCTACAACATTATGTCATCTTCCTTTTGGAGAATTTTACCCGTTTTCCTATTTCAGAATTTTAAAAATAGAAATCCTCAAATTTAGGTTTTTAAAGGCAGCCTTTATATTACCAAGCAACCTTTATATTACCTTCATATTACCTTAGTACACAAAAGCCACTGTCACATGGGCAGACTGGGGGGCGGGTGCAGGAGTACTGAGGTCAGTACTGAGGAGTACTGAGGGCAGATGCAAGAGCACTGACATCCCAGCTCTGGTGTGATTTGATGAGCAGAGAAGGAGCAGCCACAGCATGGGCCTTGGAGAATGGAGAAGGGCTCTCATGCTTTCTTCCTTCTCTTCCCAGTGAAAGGGAGGAGAAATGTTTTCAAAAATACATTCCCACCTTTTGGGTAGTAAAACACAAAAAACGAAATTTGCTGGTAAGGTTTTACGAAGGCCTGCAAATGTCAGCTGTTTAAACAGTTATTTTCACTGTCAAGGCAAAGTTGTAAAGGCTTAGGAGAAAAAAATAATCTTCAGAATAAAGTAAAATATTTGAGATTATAACTTTCTTTTTTTAATATTGGAGATTAAACCCAGGGCCTTCACATTTTGAGACAGGTCTCACTAAATCTCTGAATTACCTAGACAGCATGATCCTCCTGCCTCAGCCTCCCAAAATACTGGTATTATAGGCATGGGCCACCGGGGTTGACTAGAACATCATTTTATAATAAAAATAAAAATTCATAGGCCTGCTTGCGTTCTGATGATAAGGAAATTGTATATTCTATGGCTATCTCCGTCCTCCCTGCTCCCAGTGCACCCTCCCTCACTCATGTATCTGTGTTTGTGCCTCGGCTCTGTTAACACTCATTCCATAAAATATGAACCACAGTGACTTTGGGGGATTTTAAATGTCCCATCTCTATGCTTTTCTAGAATGACGTTTCAGTTGAAATAGAGGACTTAGGCAACCACAATCTCTATTGACAAGTTTAAATTCAATTTTATTATCTAAGCCTTCTCAAAGAAAAAAAAGACACACACATACCCCAATCATAGTACAGTGTTAGTGGACTGGGGATATAGCTCAGAGGCACAAGCCATCTGCCTGGCAAACACAAGGTCCTGAGTTCAACTCCCGGTACCCACCCCCCAAAATGATGATAATATAGTATTAGTGAGGCTCTTTGCTAAGAAGGTGAGCAGCAGGACAGGGCCACTTGGTTGCTGTTCCTTTTCAGCTGTGCTCCATAATTTCAAGGACCTTGGAAGGGACTCCATTTCCCCCGCCGCGGGCCAGACAAATTCTAACCTGATTTTGCCACAGTCTTAGGACAATTTCCTGACCTGTTACGCAGTTACCTTTTTTCTGGCTCTTATATTTTGTTTTATTTCTTTGGATATTTTTTTCCAGGTGACCTTTGAGTCAGAGGAACTCATAATTTGGTGACTCTTATAAAAGTGCTTATTTCAATACCTCCCCCATGTGTCCTCTTTACACGTTATTTTATAAATAATAAAAATAAAAAGCTACTTTCTCTGTAATGCTGGGCTCAACAACTGATTTCTTTTAAAACTGAAGAGTTTAAAGAATTGGGCATTTTGCTGACATTCACAAGGACTTGTGTTTCACAGCTGCTTGGAGCGCAAATTTGTTTTGTGGCTTTATAATTAGAACAGTAAGACTGATAGTTTGATTTTACTTGTTTTGAGGTTAGAAAGCTGCCTGTCCCATCTTAGTTATTTCAGTTCATATTTTAGAAAGATGAAATTGAGCAACTGCTTGATAATTTGTTCTGCTCTGTGCTTTCTACTCCATCCCACCCTCTAGAAAATTTCTTTCATTCTGCTTGTCTGCACCATTCCCTGGAAAACCGGGTTACAGGGTTCACAAATGTGCCCAGTTTGTGGTTGTATTTACCGTGCAGAGAAGGAAGGGCAGCATTTCTTGGCTGTTCTACAGGTTTCTCACAGGAAGAGCTGTGATGAGCAGAACTGTGACTGGCTTACACAGCCAGTCAATTATAAGAATAAGAATAAATACAACAGACTCTTACACAGCAGTGTTTACATTTTAAGCCAATTAGTACTCTTATCCAATTTGTGTTGCTACATATAACAAAATACCTGAGCCCAAAGAATGTACAAAGAATAAAAATGTGTTTGAGTCATAGTTCTGGGTGCTGGAAGGCCCAGGCGGATGTCAGTGGCATCTGCTCAGCACTGACCAGGACCTTCTTTATTATAATATGACAGAGGGCATCGTCGCACAAGCAGAGCAAATGTGTGTCAGCTGAGACTCTCTCGCTCCTATAAAGCCACTGATGACATCGAGGGTTCCCCACTCCGCTGACATCATCTAGCAGCATGATGAGGACAGCACTGCTGTCTCCGTTTCACAAGACAAACTGAGGCACAGAGAGGTTGGATAACCTGTCAGTCATGCAGTAAGCACAGAAGCCAGAATTCAAACCCTGGCAGTTTAATTTCAAGGTCCATTCATTTGTTTCACGCCTTTGTGATTTGCAAAGCACATTTCACACATTTTATTCTTTGAGCCTCTTAACATTCCCAGGAGATATTCAGGGTTGGTTGTTGTGTTTGTTCATTTGGGTAAACTGAGGCAGAACCCTGCGGCAAGGTTACATGAGTAAGTGATGAACCAATACCTTAGTGCCTGTATCATATTTGCCAAAGGCATACATTAGTAAATAATGAGGCAATTTCAGCCCCAGGCCTCCTGACTGCAAGCCTGTGGCTCTCAAGGGAAGCTTTGTTTGATTTCATTTTCCCAGGGAATACTTTTATTAAATAAAAGCTTATGTTGTCTCTGTGTGATACAAAGGCAGAATTTTGCCTGTGAAGCCGGGTAGATGGGGCATGCCGTCTTCTCTTTCTCAAGTACTTGTTTCTGATCCACTCCCAGAAGCCTGAAAGAAGTTCCACGGAACACAACTAAGAATCCATTGCTTTGCCTCATGATCTCTTTTTTTTAACAGTAAAATGTAGGATAAAATTTATCCAATTTAAAATGTACAATTTTTTAAGTAGAGAAGCATTAAAAGAAAACTTACAAACACACACAGAAAATATTTATAGATATTAGGTTGCCTCAGTCACATAGATCTAACAACTTTAAATGATATTTTTTTTTTATTTTAAAGAGCAGAAAAAGAAACAGAATAGTGAAACCAAGTTTCAAAACAGGTTAGCAGGACAGCTACAGTAGTTGACACATCGCATATTGTTGTCTTCGTAGTAGTTATTCAGAGTGCAAGATATAGGCATAATATCATGTGCAAACAATATTAGTAAAAAACCTTCCCTTCAATGAACTAAAAAAACTAGCTGTATAACTCTGTTAACTATTCTGTGTATACATATGTATATTTTCCATTTCTTCCTTTCCCGCTTTAAGTTTGCCTTTTCCTATGAACAGTTTCTTCTTAATTCATTATATCTATTGTACATATCATATCTTATTTACTTGTTCAGTTTCTCACATTAATGAGACAATATGATGTTTACTCATATGAGTCTGATTTATTTCGTTTATGAGTATGGTCTCGAGTTGCATCCATTTACCTATAAAAGTCTCCAGTTTATCCTTCTTTATGGCTGAGTAGTACTCCATTGTATAAAAAAATCTTTTTTATCCATTCTTCAGTTAATGGGCATTTGGGTTGTTTCCAAGATATAGCTATGACAAATTGCGCTGCTATAAACATGGGTGCACATATATCACTGTGGTATGATGCTTTTAATTCTTCTGGGAAAACATGCAGAAGGAGAATAGCTGGTTCAAATGGGACCTCTAGCCCTAGTTTTTTGAGGAATCTCCACACTGATTTCCATAGTGATTGCACCAGTCTACATCCCCACAACAGTGCATAAGGGTTCCTTTTCCTCCGTAGTCCTTCCAGCATTTGTTATGGTTGATTTTTTTATGATAAATGGTGCTGGAAAAACTGGCTTTCCACATGCCTAAGACTAAACTTAGACTCATGTCTATCATCATGCACTAAAGCCAAAATGGATTAAACATCTAAGTATTAAATATAAACACTAAATTACTGGAAGATAAACAGAAATCTCAAAAACACAGGTGTAGGCAGAGACTTCATGAACAAAACCCAGGCTGCAAGGAAAATATTACAAAGAACCAACAAATGGAACCTCACTCATTAAAAAGCTTTTGCACAACAAAAGAAATCACCAACAGAGTGAAAAGACAATCCACAGAGTGGGGAAAAGATTATAGCCAGTTGTCGTGCAGACAAGGGACTTATATCTAGAACATTCAAAGAACTGAAACCACCCCCCTCGAAATTCAAAGACCCAATCCAGAAATGGGCATCCGAAATGGATTTACACCTCTCAGATGAAGAAATGCAAATGGCAAATAAATATATGAAAATATACCATTCAACATCATTGGTCATTCGAGAGCTGCAAATTAAAACAACACTGAGATTCCATTTTGCCCCATGATATCTTTCAAAGTGGTGCAGAATGGATTTGTTCTTCCCAGGAACTGAGTAGTATAAAGGAAGAGTATCACAGTAGTATAGTAGTGTAAAGGAAGAGTAGAGTAATGGGAGGCCAGTGTTACTGGAAACAGGATTCACATGGAGGAAAAAGTGAGCTTTTTCCTTCCAAGTTTGATAAAACAGGATTTCACCTTGACCCTGCCACTTGTGAGCTAATGGAGTTTTTAATCTGCTATTCATCTATAAATCAGGAGTAAAAATTGATGTAGTTCCTTAATTGCTTTCCATGGCTGAGGCACTAAGTATTCTCTCACTAAATCCTTATGGCAAATCTATGAGATGTAAGTATTATTATCCCAATGTATAGGTGAAAAATTAAGGCTCAGATAGATGAGCCAAATTTCCCGAGATGGTTGTGCCAGAAAATTGGGGAATTGGGATTTAAAACCACATCTGTTTAAAATTTCTGCCCTTAAGCTACATAAAATTGGGAAGATTTATTAGACAAAGCCCCTAACATATGCCAGATACATAAAATAAATAGTAGATGTCATTTTGGGGAGAATAAATGCTATTTAAGTATATGGGCTCTGAAATTAGACTGATGGAGTTTAATTTCTACTGTACTATTCATATAAACTATAGCCCTGGATAAAATTTTAAACATCTCTCAACTTCTATTACTTCATTTATAAAATTAGAAGATTTGTTCCTCCTACACTGATTTTTCAACATTCAAATGAGATTTCCTGTTTCAGTTGCTTAGCATAAGGTTTTACTTGTAATATGCATTAAGCAAGCACTAGATATGATTATTATTACTAAAAACTGTATGCTAAGAAACAGTAGGGCCAAGAATGCTAGTGCCTGCCTGTAATCCCAACACTGAGAGGCTGAGGCAAGAGGATGGCAAGTTTGAGCCTGACCTAGACAATTTCGTGCCTTAAGGAGACCCTCTTAAAATTTGAAAGGGCTGGGAAAGTAGTTCATTGCAAAGGTCCTGCGTTCAAGCACAAGTACTGGGGGAAAAAAAAAAAAAGAACCATGGACAGGAGGATAGGAGACCAAACAAGTAGGTTTTATCAATAGCTTATATTATCTCTTGTTTCACTAAAACTTTTATGAGGTAGGTGCTGCATTATTCCAAGTTTACAAATGATATTTTAGGAGTTTTTTTGAAAATTTTTCTCAAGTGTTCATAGCCAGTAAATCATGGAGCTAGAATGTGAGCCCAGGCAGGTGGAATTCCAAACTTTCATGAGCATTCTGCATCCATTCTGACAAACTAGCTCAGACAGACATTTCCCCAGGTCTGGACAGAACCCAAGCCTTAGGGACTTTGCAGACCTGTAAATGGCCTTCTTTTCCCTGCTTAGGTTCAGAATCAGCTGAGAGGTGGCTGCAGAAATCAGATAGATGGAGATTAAAATGTCACCTTCTTATGATAAAGAAGCTGTTGAGGAAAATGTCTTAGGCCCAACTTCAAGCAAGAGTACTAAATCTTTCAAGAGAGAGAATGATGTACCCATTGGCCATCCTGGTACCTCAGCCCTATCCCACACCCCATCCAAGAGGCCTGAAATGTGCCCTGTGAAGTGTGTGAGCTGAATAAGCCCTTTCTGCAGGCAGGCAGACAGAGAGAGACAAGGAGAATGAGAGAAAAAGAGAGGACACAGAGAGACAGAGAGAGGAGAGAGAGGTGGAGGGAGACGGAGAGAGAGAGGGAGAGAGGCACTAAATGGATTGGATTCTATTTTTCCTCCCACATCACCAGTTGGGTAAATGACTCCTCCTTCCCTAGGTGAAATGAATGTAGGTGAGGAGAAGCCAGGAAAGTTGCTATAACCAAGTTCCTCCAAACAAAAATACCCAAGCAGAATGCACAAATCCCACTTAACATCTCAAGATGTGTTCTCTCAACTTCACCATGTTTACCCATTGAGATTACTGATGGGTGACTGCTGTGCTCAGGACAGGAGATTGACGTGTGTCAAGCAGGGCTCCCTCAATGAGACCATGCCCCCAAGTACCAACTACAGCTTGTTCAATATCCTTCCTGAGTCATAGCCTGACAGTGCTCACTTTGTGCCCAGAAATCTCCAAATGGGATGGAAATATGCAATTATTATTACCAAGGCTGCTCTGTAGCTAAATCTGAAATTCAGTCTGTATTGTTTCCCACCCCAGATCATGCCCAGCCACAATGTCCCACCGCCCTTTGGAGAGGTTCTGTAATGAGATTAAATGACAGCATCTATTGCAATAATGAGATGCTAATAGTGTAAACGTACATTTGAATATAAATTTCTTCCCATTTTAACATGGGAGAAATTAGAGTTTAATTGTGCCAAAGAAAGGAAGGAGTGGTTTTGTCAATTTTCAAAATGATTGAAGGTGAGAAGTGCCTTGCTTTTGTGAGATACAGTTTTTTTCCAGTGGGGATATTCATACCTCTTCATCTTTTCCCCTTGGAGCTGGTGTTTCTGGCGCTCTAGGGCTACTCTGTGGAAAGATTCTCACTGAATCAAAAATTTGTCCCAACTAGAGAATGGCCCTAGGACTCCTGAACTGAAAATGCTATTGCTGACTCTGGAACCTACACAGAGGGTTGTCTCTGACCGTGTTCTCCTCAGCACGACACTGCCTTCCCTCAGCTCGTGACTGTTGAAAGCTAAGGACCTCGTCTGTGTGAAATCTTTCTCTGTAGTCACAGTCTTGTATGAAGATTCAGGGACTTTTCCAATGGCTTAACCTAATCCTTAACTTGGTTTCTTTCCTTTCCTGATGCATATGGGTCTGGCTCTGTTAATCAAATTTAGGGCCTTCTTTTTCCCCTTCAATTTATAACCCAAATAATTGGTTTTCTAGGATGTCTTTTGATATTTCATCATCTTGGGTTTTCCATGATGAGCAATTTCGGTTCTTGGTATAACAGAGACTACTACTTCATGGATAAGATGCATCTGTCTTTCAACTGGAGAGTTCACCCAAGTCAGATTCCCCTATCAGAACAGCATGCAGCCTAGACTTAGATCTGTCCTGTTGTTGTCCTCTCTGTTCACGTGTAATGTAGCTCATCTTGTCACTGCCTTCTCTTAGAGCTGTTATCTCTTAAATTCTCAGATCTCTTGAGGCACAGGAAGCCGTCTGCTGGGCACCTGCAATAGCTCTATCACCCGTAAGCTCACCTAGGAATACTTTGAGGGTTTTATTTTATGTGGCTTTGCTGAGTCTTTTCACACCAAATATAACTCTGGTGCTTTGTACACTAACCCAGTGATCAGAATATGGGACCCCAAGAACTGCTGCTATGGATTCTGGGAAGTTTTTATAAATGTCTGAAAACTTTTCTGGGTTGCAGACCTCTCCAGAGGAGCAATTCTGGGTTTTCTGAGATTTTACCTTCTGCCTCACCCTTTCCGGTGTAATAACAATTTAAAGGCCCTCTACTTTCCTGATGCCATATGTAAGAGACTTAAGCACATCTCCCTTTATTCCACTGCTGTCTCCTGTGACCTTCAAAGGTTTCATATCTGTCTTGCTTGTCTTCTAACATGTCCATTTATCCCACACCGATATCTCTTTCCTTTAGCTTTCATTAAGTTTGCCTTCTTTGTTTTCTTTTCAGTCTTCTCCTGCTCCTGATGGGATTGTCCAACTGAAGCATACTTTTCACGCTCCTTGAGTTCTTCCTTCATTCTCTGACTCCTAGTCACAGACACTTAAGTTTGAAATAATTTTACTGAATTGTTCTCTGCCTCAACCCAAGATGGCATACTCAACTTACTATATATATTATATTTAACATACACTTTTGGTGAGCCACATAATTACCAGAAGTTAGTCATATTAATCCCTCTTTTACAGCTGATAGTAATTCCTATATTCTAAGGCAGCCAAGATAATGCTACCTCCATCAGCCTGGAACTAGTAAATTAAAGCTAGCACCTGTTGGTGTTGTGCAGCACACACGGAGCTCAGGAAAGCCTGCTCTCACAAGCTCTGACCAGTAGGCAAAGCTGAGAAACAGGGGGGAAAGTCACTGGGCTCCTACTGCCTAAAAGACCTTCATCCAAAAGCACATTTTTCCCATATTGGCCTCCATTCTACCTTCCAAGGCTCACAACTACAGCCCCACCTTCATCTTGCCTGTATAAAAATGGCTATCCACAGTCAGAATGGGAATCCCACAGGCCACATGCTGGCCAGAACCCCAAAGCGGCCTCAGCCTCACCAGTCAAAAGCCAACATAAGGCCGAAGTACATAGCGTGGTGTAGATACCCGCTGCCTACCAGGGTGAAAACCCACAACCCCTGCCCACAACCTTGAGGGCCCACTAAAAGCTCTACTCTGAGTTGCCAGTGGAATGCACTAGGTGTCGGGAACGTAAGGGGCTCAGTGAATAACATCACTTTTTCCCTGTTTAAGGTTTGAACCAGAGAAAACATAGGAGTTAGACAATGACAATTCAGAAATTCATCTTTTCTATGGAGCTAGCCATTATAACTCTTCCAGTTGCTGCTTGGGGGAATAGAGCAGAATGTGGCCCAAAATAGTTGCTCAGCTCCATCTCTCAAAGCCTTGAAGAGTAAGAAACAGCAAGTATTCCGTTACTTCAGTAAGTCTTTCCACATGTAAAACTCAGGAGCCGAAAGAAAACTCCCAAAATAAAGAATGGACAGTAGGAAATAGCAAGGTGGATCTTTGGCATATGGGAAGGGAGCAGACAGATAGAAGAAGAGGGGGAGGGAAAAGAGATTTCAAAGGGGGTTATGAAGAAGTGTGTACCAAGTGTGTGCCAAGTGTGTACCAAGTGTGTGCCAAGTCCCTATGAGGAATGTGAATACATAAATATCAAAGAGCTTCAGGGAGGGAACTAGGGGAGGGGGTAAAAAAGAATTGAAGAATGCTATGTATATGTTCCAACCCCACATGATGAATGTAATCGTAATATACTACGAACACATACCAATAATAAAAAGAAAGAATCCCACCTTAGTACTGAGTCATACCCACCGACAAACCATAGCCTACATCATGAGGACAAGCGTGGGAAACAAAGGAGTTTGACAAAATATTGTCATGATACACACACTCCTAAAATATAGAAATTAATGGACATGGGTGTGGGGAGGAATTTCTGTTATTAATTTTTTTGTTTTTTTTGAGATAGTGTCTCACCCTTCAGTGTAGGCTGGCCTTGAACTCACTATGTAGCCCAGGCTGGCCTCAAACTCACGGTGATCCTCATGCCTCAGCCTCCTGAGTGCTGGGATGACTGGAGCGCACCACCACTGCCAACTTTCTTGTTATTGTTAACAATATCAGCAATAACAGTAATGACAACCAAGTGCTCACAACATGCCAGAACCTCAGTACACTCATTAACACAGACATGCCTGAACCCAGAGTTACAGCTCTTAGCTACATCACCCTTCAGTGTAGCCCAAAGCTGAATTCTATAAAGCAATAGTTCAGGGATTAAATAAAGCCTTAAAAATATCTAAAAATGTGCATCTCCCTCAGAGCCTGGCCCCACTAAGGAGGTTGCCATAGAGAAGTCACCACATGACAGCTCAAGACAGGCTTTATTTCTTCTCTTGATGGATATTTGGGGATTTGGGAGATTTATCTATGATACTTGTTCATCGTACTGAGTTTTGTTATTTCTGTATAAAGAAAGCTTTCCAAGGATTTTTGCAGCTTAACTGTGCTAATGTTGTCTAGGAGAACAAAAAAGCAATCCTAAGTGTGCATTAAAATAAACTACAGTGCACAAAAAATTAAAACATAAATTCCAAGAAAAAATATGAACATGGAAATATAGTAAGTTTATAGGGATTTTTTTCCTAGCTAGTAAATTGAACAAAGAAATGTAGTGTGGCTTCTGAAATAGCTGGACTTCATTTCTGCCCTATATCTAAATACTGGAGTGTCCCAGTCTTTAGTCCTGATGTTTATTTTCCCTAAATAGAGGCTCCTCAGAGGATTCTGCTATGCCAGTGATAGTGAACCCTCCAGAACTTTCAATGATACCAACAGCCCACTGCAGCGTGCATGCCAGAGGTTCGCCACCACTGTCCTATGTTAAATCCTCAGTGTCACGCTAATGTCTTCTAAATATGTTGTACCAACATGACCTCTGCTTTGAGCCGCTCATCTCAGCTTGGATGTTTCACAAATATCTCAGACTTTGTATGTCCAGAGTAGAAATTTTTTAATTTTTGTCTTTATACCTATCTTTCCCTTGTGCATCCCATTTTTTTTCCCTGTTCAGCAAATATTCTGCCAACAATTATACTATTGAAGCAAGAAACTGGTACATTATTCCAGATCAGCACCATCTGGCTGAGATATAAAATGAGCCACACAGTTTTATCTTACTACTTTCTAGAGGTAAAAAATAAAACAGATGGAATTAATTTAATACTACGCCTTATTCAAGCCACAAAAATCACATTTCTACATCAGCGTGAAAATTGAGATATTTTATCTTTTTGTAAACTAAGTCTTTGAAATCTGCAATGTGTGTTACATTCAACAGTATCCTGTCATCTCTCACCAGCCACGTGGCGAGTGCCCGTATGGGTCTAGCGTCTACCATCATGGATACTGCAGGCTTAGACGGAAGCCTCGTCTCTGATACCTCAAAACAGATTCATCAGCTTGACCTGTTTTCTCTCTCTCTTAAATTTATATAAACCACTTGTTTATCTACACCTCCCCCCTCTTTATCAGCTTTCTCCTCCTATACCCTACAGATCTTCTCATCCCTTCCAGTTTCTTCCCCAGGCAGCAGCCAGAGTGACCACTTTGAAATTTTTATTCTTGCAGTAAATACTTATTAAAAGAGGATATGTCTAGTTCAGACCCTGCTTCTGCTACTTACCAGCTTAATAACCTTGGGCAAGTTGCTAACATAACTTTATTTTCCTTCTCTGTAAATGATACCAATAATATTTTCTTCCTCACGGGTCGCTATGAGGATTCACTTACTGAATCTCTGTAAAGTGTTTGGTATATAACAAACACTCAGCAAGAGATGGTTGACTTGTTTGTTTCGTTGTTTGTTTTTAAACTGCTCTGCAGGTTCAGATTGACCACTGCCTTTTTTTTTTAGATCATTCTGACATTTATATTATGATAATTGCTGTGAGGTAATGTAAAATTTGTCTTTTTTGTCATTGTACATTGCATTGATGTTAATCACATTCACAATCACATGCGACCATCACCGCCAGGTGTTTCAGAAAATGCTTACATCATCCGAAACAGAAACCCCACTTGCCTCTGATACAGCCTAGTGACTCGCTAAATTCTGTTATGGAATTTACATCAATTTGCAAAGGGTCTGAGTCAATAAAGAAAAGGATATTCAATGAAGTGTTTGCTGATGATAAATACCAGTAAAAAAGCAAAACCACACAGGGGAAGGAGGCTGTGATACTATTACAGACAATCAAGACAAGACCCTCTGAGGGGAGCATTTGCCCCTACAGGGGGCAGGAGTGGGGCTGGCCCTGTGGAAGCCCCACCGCCATGTCCTTCTTGTGTAGAAGCCCTCAGTGGGATCTTCGTATTTCCAATGAAACCAGAGTGTTCTTATCAGAGCCCCAGCTTCAGGCTACTCCACTTCTCATTCCTGTTATTTTTTTTTTCCTTAAATGTTTGTACTTTGAAGCCTAAATTCATGGGAAGAAGTCCAGTGGGTTTCCACTTTGTACAGACTTAACATGTATTAATGTAATGAACCTTAAGCCTTTTATATTTTATCATAGCTAGCAGCAATGGTCTTAAATTCTGCCTCTGTGGTACTTGGCAATTAGATTTCAAATCCATCCCTCTCCTCTGCTGGCTCCGCAGTGACCACCGTTGCCAGGTACTGAGTACGGTTCGTGCTGCCTAACCTCTCTGGGGCTGTGGCCTCAGCTGGAGAAGAGATGTAATACCCACCCTGTCAGGTAGGGTGCCATGAGCCCAGCTCCCCAACAGATCGTCTCACCCTTCCTCACTGTCAGCTGTTACTATAAATATCATTTCCCTGACCCTAACCCTAACCCTAACCCTAACCCCTAACCCTAACCCTAACCTATGCTCCTTTTCTTATAAGGTAACTTTTTCTCCAGATGTAAAGTTAATATTTAATCATATACATATTCAGTTTTGATTTCTTGTGGAGTTCAGAATCTACAATGGCTCTTTCAGGTCTTTAAATGTGAGGTCTCCATCTAGTGGCCAGATGGTAGGGCTGGCTTGTGACTAGAGCAGTTTCTCAGATTAAGTATATGTAGACATACAGATATATCTGTAGGTATAATAACATGAAACAAAATTATATGGTATAGAGGGAAGGTAGAGTATATATAAATATGTTGCACAAAATTATTTTAGTAAAATATTGAGTTATATTCATGAGCATATACATGGGCACAATATAAAGTGGTCTTTCCGATAGTGGCCATTTTTGAAACATTCAGGAAGTCGTTCTTTTAAGAATTTGAGTTCACAGTAAGTAAGGATGAACACTATGTTTAACTGATGCTAAACATTGAAATTTCCTGAGGAGCTTTTAAAAAGTCTACCCTCCTCCCCCTAGAGATTCTGATGTATTCGCTCTGAGCATTGGGAGTTTTGAAACATGCTCAGGTGGTTCTCTGTACAGCTGAGGTTGGGACTTACTGTCATAAAGCCATCAAAAAGAGCTAGGAAAGACCTTAGAGATGATGGTCAGCTCTCTGTTTTATCTATGAGAGGCTGAGATTGGGAGCGTTTAAATGATTTGCCAGATGTCATACTGGTAGTTAGCAGGAAATCTTCCTCAAGTATTCTGGTGGATATTTCAAAACCTGCTGGAGGTCACTCATGAATATTTCATTTCAGTTTTTGGAGGCCTTTTTAAAAGGGATGAAGAGACACTGCAGAATATATAATATTGGTCTAACCTCTTTCCCCAGACTGATACGTTGTTGTTTAGCTATCAATAAAATAATGTTGTGGAACTGTTAAATTTTAATTTACAAAGTTAGCGTATATCTGTCAGCACCACTGAGTTTTTTGTTTTGTGTTGTTTTTACAAACAGTTTGGGAGCACTTGCCATCGCATTTCTGAATATAATAAGGTAGTTCTGTCTTGACATTTATTTTTCACTCAGGACCTGTGTGGAGGTCAATGACGCCTGCAGCATACTGATACCTAGAAAGGCACTTAACAGTCACCGAAAAGTGCGATGATTAGGATGATTAGGTGATGTGGTTCCCATGCACAGTAACTCTGCTCCTTGCTGAGAGCAAACCACAGAGCTTTAGGGTGAAAAGGTCATACACGGCAGAGCAGCCGGAAGAGATAATAGTCCCCCTTTATCCACATTTTTGCTTTCCTGAGGTTTTGGTTGCCTGCAGTCAACCGAGTTGGAAAATATTAATATTTGTCTTGACCCTCTCAAGAAAGGAGCTATTTTCATGTAATTCTTTCTTGTATTTTATTATTGTTAATCTCTTACCATGCCTAATGCATAAATTAAACTTTATTATAGCTACGTGTGTATAAGAAATACCATAGCGTATGTAAGATTAGGTACTCTCCGTGGTTTCAGGCATGCACTGGGGATCATGGAATGTACACTTGAGCACATCTGGGAGCATATCCACTGTATGTAAAGGTGCCTACACCCAGATGAACTGGAGTGTTGGTATGTATGGGGTCATGAAAAGCTCCAAGATGGTCTTTGGGAAGAAATGGAAGCATTTAGATGTAAATAAAAGCTTGAAATACAGTAAATAATGGTCTTACTTAAATTAGAGCAAAAACCTTTTCAATGGAAAATGGGACTCTCTGGGGAGATGTTTGGTGGGTGGGAGAGCAGTTCTTACTAGCTACGCATCAGTGCCCCAAAGACACTGGACATAAACCCTCTCCCGCTCATCCGATGAGGAAGCCAAGACATGGAGCGCTCGCTGAGGAGGCTGCACTTGCCCACAAGGGTTCCTTTCCTTCTGGCCTCAACTATACAAGGCTGCTTGCCCTCACCAAATTTGAGACAATTAAGAAAATTACACTGTTCTGCACATATCTCCATCAGCTTACAGTGCTCATTTAGTACCTTAAAATATGAATAAACAGAGACAAAAACAACCCCATACATCTTATGACTAACAGAGTATTGCACAGACCTGAATCTAATAAGCTCCCATAAAAACTGTAGACTAGAGCATAATAAAACACAATCATTAAACAGCTTAAACCAGATCATGCAGCTCAGGGTTCTGCAGCCTCTGTTCTGTTGCCCTTTTAGGCTACTAAATTCTTGTTGGGGAACTGTTTCGTCTCCTGGGGAGCAGTCCACCCCTCCCCCTAAAAACTTTGCATGCAGATGGAGTGAGAATGTTTTGGAGTCCAGCTACTTACGCTAAAAGGAGATGGTTAGAAGTGGGCTGGGAGCAGCCCCATTGAGCCTCCCTGCACTGTGACATCTCAGCTTTGTACCACCTGAGTCTGCTTTCGCTAATTGCTTCTTCAGAACTCTGCTCAGAAAGACACTCAGGAAATGCCTCTATTGTTGGCAATTTATTTTTTTTTATTTTAAAGAGTAAAAGAAGGTTAACATAGTAATAGGGGGGCTTACCGAATTACAGACAAAGTGGTAGGAAATTATCAATGGTTGTTGTTTTACATATTGTTATCTACAAGATAGTCTCTCAAGAAAACAACTAGACAAATAATAGTGAGCTACAGACAAAAGTGGTAGGCTATTATCAATGGTTGTTGTACTATACTTTGGTATTGTTGGCAATTTATGCACCTTAGCATGGTCTTCACCAGTCCAAGTTGTCCAACTCTTCTCAAGTCTTCTTATGACTAGATGACCCATTCTTGCTCTGGGAGAATTTTCAGGCCCAAGGAAGTCTGTCTTGTCCCTGGGATGTCTGTGAACCTTGTGGCCTCATCAGAATTCCCTTGACCCCCGTCGCACTCTGTCAGGAAATCATTTCCAGCCATCCTCAAGTGAACAGCAGGCTGGAGCAGGCAGGCGTTGGGTTCCCAGCTCTACAAGCCTTGGCTCTGACCCAGGCAGCCACAGGAAATGAAAAGGGGCAGACGGAGAGGCCAAGCCCAGAAGATTGGGCCCTTTTCTTAGAAAACAAAGTCTCCACTTTCAGCTAGCAGGAAACATCAGGGAAAAAAACTCTGACCTTGATTATAATCAAATAAAAGATGAGATTCAGAGAAAACTGTCTTTCATACTATGAAAACTCATGGCTTTGTTGAGCCTTTTAGCCTCATCATTTTTCTCTCTGAAATTATACAAGAGAAGCTGTTGAGAAGCCTGAAAGCAAATTTTCAAAAGAGGGTCTCCAGGATTCACAATAATTTTTTTTTTAATCCTATTCCTTCATTATTTCCTGGTCTCTATTTTATCATGAAATGAAATGTCTGAATGTGATAGAAACTGGAAGAAATCCTTAATTATTCAATATACTTTTAAAATTTCCAAAAATGATAACCCAGGTGTATAAAAAAATTGCGAAAGGGATGCAAATATTACCACAGACAGTATAATGGACTCTCAGATCTCTTAGTAGGGACCATTGCTTTACTCCTTTCAAAATGCATTAGAAAGCTGAATTCTGTACCACAGCCTGCACTCTGCAGGCTTGACTGCAGGATCACTGGCTTCCTAACTTCTCTCTGCAGTCGTCACAGCTCACGATGTGACACAGGCTTTATCAGCTTTTCCTCCTTCCTGGTTTTCCTTTTAGCCAACATCCCTCCCTCCTGCCAGAACTTCCTATTTCTTAAGGCTCAAATTCATGCCTTGAGGGTCTTAAATTGGTCTGATCTGTTGTTCCTCAGACAAGGGATAATGCTAAACTTTGAAAATTAGTATTTTGAAATATAATGCCGTATTTTGGTAAAGAATTGTAAAAAGAATAGTCTTCCAAATGTATTATTCTTTTTATTTTTTTAATTTATTTTAAAAATAAAAGAAGGAAAACAATAATAAATAGACATCCATTTACAAAATAGCATAAGAACAATACAAGCAATACTGAATTACAGACAAAGTGGTAGGAAATGAACAATGGTTGTTGTATTACGTATTAATATCTTCAAAGTGGTTTCTAAGGAAAACAAATAGAGACATGCAAGATTGATCAAACAATTAATCATTAACTGATCCTTTCAGTAAAGCGATAGAAGTCAGGAGTACAACTGTGTTAGCTATCCTGTATATACATACATACATAATTTCCCCTTCTTTCTTTTCTCTTTTCCCTCATCCCAGTTGCTCTTTACTTTTGAGCAGTTCCCTTTCATTTCACAATGTCTATCATACCTCTTAATTTTTATTCACTCTTTCAGGTTCTTGTACTAGTGAGACAATATGTTGCTTGCACATGAGGGTCTGATTTATTTCACTTATGAGTATGGTCTCTAGTTGTGACCATTTACCTGTAAAAGCCTCGAGTTTATCTTTCTTTACAGCTGAATAATATTCCATTATATAAAATACCACAATTTTTTAATCCATTCCTCAGTGGATGGACATTTTGGTTGCTTCCACAATTTAGCTATGACAAATCGCGCTGCTATAAACATGGGTGCGTATATATCGCTGTTTAGATAGCCTCAAAGAAAGAAGAAAAAATGAAATGGGGAATAGAAATGTGAATGTAGAAGCCTTTGTAGTTCTAATGTACCTATTATTTTGCATAACCACTGAGCACTTAACTGTATAGACTCACTTCATTACTACCTGTTTAGCATCTGTTTTCATCCTCCCCCATAGGTATTTTCCTTATCTATTCCTCTGTGTTATGTAAGGAGTCTCAATAAGGTGAGGTCAAGGCACTGCAAGATATAGTATAGTTAGTTAACAGCAGGATAGCTCAGAATAGATGCTAGATATAAATAGTAGAGTTACTGAAAAATCAGCGCTGTGCCAGTGATCATCAGAAAGGCATTTACTAAGAGTACTCATAAGTTAGGGTAATAAAAAGAGGGGTGGATTCTTCTCATTCAGTTTAAAGAGGACAACATTTCATCATCATACTAGTAGTCTGTGTGTTCTACAGTCATCTCAAATTCATTTTCCTCTGTCATTCTCCTGAAAGCTGGTCTAACTCTAGGAACAGAAAGTTTTTAAACTGATGTTTTCAGTAGTTCCCATATCCGTAGGGACTTCATATGTCTTTGTTGATTGGCTTCTCTTTGCAGAACATTACCCAAGTTTGACCTCATTTCCCTCTTGAAAGCCTTTACATAACATTCTTTATTTTTTTAATTTTAAAGAGAAAAATGATGCAAAATTTCAAAATTAGGTATAGGAGAATAACAATGGTTAACACATTATGTAATTGTTACCTTCAAAGTAACTGCTTTGAAGTAACTACTCAGACTATAAGATATAAGCATTAAAAATAGATCAGACAATATAAGCACAAACCTTTCTTTTCAATGAACTAATAGAAATTAGTAGTATAATTATCTTAACTATCATATATATATATTTTTGTCCTTTTCCCTTCCATCTTTTCTCCTTTCCCCCATCCCAGTTTCTCTTTCCTTTTGAAAGGTTTCTTTCCATTTCACAATATCTGTTGTACATTTTGGGTCTTATTTACTTTCTTCTTACACTAGGGAGACAATGCAATATTTATACATGGGAATCTTCTTTAATTCGCTTATGAGTATGGTCTCAACTTGCCTATGTTCACCTATAAAAAGCTGTAACATTGTAGTATGATTTCAAGTCAGGGATTGTGATGCCCCCTGCCTTTGTTGTCCAGAATTACCTTTGATATTCTATATCTCTTCTGGTTTCAAATAAATTTTAGGATTGTTTTCTCTAGTTCTGAGAGGTATGCTAATAGTATTTTCAATAATGATAATTTAGCTTCTTTGTTTCCTATTCTTATTCCTTTTCTCTTTCTTGTCTAATTGCTCTAATATTTCCAGAACTATATAGAATGTATGTTGGTGACAGTGGATATCCTTGTTCCTAATTTTAGAGTGAAAGCTTTCAGTTTTTGTCAACTTAGCATTTTCACTTAATTGTAAATATTGCTTAATTTCTTAATTTCATCTGTGACCCATTGGTTGTTCAGGAGGATGTTATATAATTTCCATGTGTTAATGTAGTTTCTGTGCTTTCTTTTGCCATTAATTTCCAATTTTATTTCACCATGGTCAGATAATATGCATGGGATAATTTCATTTCCTTTGCATTTATTTAAGCATGTTTTGTGGGCTAGTATATGGCCTATTTTACTTCCTTTGTTAGGTTGATTCCTAAGTAACCCGTATGTTATCTCAGGCACTTGCTTCCCATAACTCCAAGCTTGCCCAGAGTTTGAATTTGCCTTAGTATTCAGCATATATGATGTACAGTCTAAAGTATTATGCTCACCTCCATTTAAAGAGTCATCCGTGACTTACTCCAAGCTCTCAGATTTGTCAGAGAAGGGATCTGGTTAGTTCTCTGCTGTTTCTCTTTGGTCCTCCACCACTTTGACAAGCCCTCTGTCCCTCAAAATGCTGCTTCTGGGTGCTTCTGGTCTAAGAGAGGAAGAAATTGAAGAACAGGAACAAACTCTGCAAAAAATTTGACCTTCTATGCCTATGATTTTATAATCCATCATGTCTAGTGACAAACGCAGGCTCTTTTGTGGAGCTCATTATGAGGAGGCCCTCAGAGGGAATCTTCATCTTGACACAAGCCATATCTGACTGTCCTCTGGGGAATTCCACCCCAACTCCACTCCCGTCCCTGCAGTCTATCTCATCTCCTCCTGCTGGTGGAAAGTCCTGACCCTGGCAGGCAACCCTCCTTAGATGAAGTCCCATCCAAATGACTGGAACCTGGCTAATTTGTCACAGCTGCCTTTCTGGCTAAATTATTTCATGGGAAATTCCTACATCCTCACCCCTTCCCAAGCCAGTCTCAGGAAGCCCTGTGCTTATGCTGCCCTCACAGGCAGCTCTCTTCAGGCTGCAGCATTCACATTGCTCTAGGAAAGAAGTAGAAATCCATCTACAGACTTGTGAATCTTCCAAAGCTCCTGCAGCCAGATCTTGGATTTACTCAAAAAAATCTCCAAAATGTATTGCACCCCAAGTGTTCACTGGGGAGGACTCCGTAAGCTCCTTTAAGTCCAGAGATGATAAGATATGAACTCCATAGTCAGGAAGAACTGTATTCTCTTAATAGTGGTGGGAATGGGGAAGAACCAGTAGGCAAAGGAAAAAGCAAACCAACTATTCCATTTTCTCCCAGTGAATCCCTTTCCTGGCTCCAGTCTTCTGTTAAGCAAGTTGGGAGTTAGGTGAGGGAGACAAGAGTCTCAATAATAAAGTAATGACTTTTTATTTGGTGCAGCAAGTGTTCCTAGAAGTGCCTCTTCACTGGATTTCAAAACCCTGTCTCACTTGCTGTGGGTTTCACTGAAAATTCTGAGGCATAAGGAAGAGCCCTGTGAGGGCTAATTTTAAGTCTCAAACTAGCTATGCTGGGGTACCCAGGTATTTGCTCAAACTACAATCTAGGTGTTGCTATGAAGTATTTTTTAGAGAGACTAAATCAGTAGACTTGAAGCAAAACATATTATTTCCATAAAGTGGGTAGGCATCATCCAATCATTTGAAGGCCTTAAGAAAAAAAGACTGTCCCCTGAGGAAGAGAAATTTTGTCTCAAAATGCCTTCAGACTCAAGCTGGAATTGCAACTTTACCTGGTTTTCTAGCCTAGCAGCCTGCCCTGCAGATTTTGATTATTCTAGCTGCCACAGTCTCACAACAATATGAGCCTTTTTTTTAATTTTTAAAAACACACATATCCAATCTTTTCCACCTCTGGAGAACTCTAATGCAGCCCTGTTTGACACTTCAATAAGTTCTACAAGGACTTATGCCAAGCTTGCTTTGCTCACTGTAGACAATATTATTTATCTCCAGTACCCGGTATATTTCATCCATCAGAAATAGATAATATCAGTACATGGTGTAGAACCTCAACTCAGAACTGGGTGAATAAATCACAAGGACTGCATGAAGGTGTCATCTGATACGATGAAATGAAAATTTGATTTAGCCACATGCACTGTCCATCTGATCGTGATATATGTTTCTCAAAAAGCTGTCTTCCCAAAAACAGGAAATTGGATCTATCATGGTCAACTACAGATTTCCTCTGCTGTCACCTAGACTCACTGTTCTATTATGTGACCATATTGCACTTGCCAGCAAATAGCCCATTCTGGAGTAAGTGTGACATCAGAATTCTCATTTCCAACTTCCCACATTCTTAGGTTCTTCTCATACTTGAATGAAGCTCATTGTAAGTACAGTATTTCCATTAGATGTTTTTCAAAGAAATTGTGTTTCTGCAGAACTCTTTGCCAAATGCTTGTCCCTAGCAACTGGTTACCCTGAGAACAGCTCCGGCTCTCTCTCTCTCTCTCTCTCTCTCTCCCCCTTTCTCTCTCTGTTTCCCCTCCCTCCCTCCCCCCACTACTCCTCACATGCTGTATGTTGTTCTAGTTCTGTGTCTACTCACTGTGAGTTCTGAATTAGCCACATTATGATCACTGAAGGGTCTCATCATAAGCATTCATTTGCTGGAAACATATCTTCCAAATTAATTCCAAATTAAAAACAGATCTCCCATTGCCCAGAAACATGGACCTGTGATTGTAGCATACCACTTAACTCCATAATTGAGTGAGTTGCACAATTTCATCACCACTGTCTCTAATTAAAACAGCTAGCATTTACTAAATGCTTGCTATGGACCAGACTTTATTCAAAGCACTCCGTTCAAAACGCTAAGTTTCAAGATGTTGGTACTGTAATAAAACTATTTTATTAGTGAGGCCTGGGGCATGAAGTGTTAACTGATTCATTCAGGGATGCACTTCAAATGGCAGGATTGGGCTTTAAGTCCCAGAAGTCTGCTTTCAGTGCCTATGCTCTTTACCACAATGCCTTGCTGGTCAAAAGGAACATTCTGCCTGAGCATTAGTCTTTGTGAATAGATTCATTGTGGTTTAGATATAAACTGGCCCCCAAAGGTCTCATGAGTTTATCTGTGGGGTTTGGAAGATAATTGAACATGGGGATGGTATACTAGCCAGGGGATTAACCCATTGATGAGTTCTTAAGTGATTGTGCTTTTATGAGGTGGGGCTGATTGGAGGTGGATCACTGTGACCTGGAATGGTATGTTCTTCTCTCTGGCTCCTTCAGTCTCTCTCTTTGCTTCCTGGCTGGGATTGAGCAGCTTCCCACCCCCATGCCCTTCTACCATGCTGTTTCTGCCTTGGAGCTAGCAACCATGGACTGATCCATCTGAAACCATGAGCCCAAAATAAACCTTTCCACCTTTAAATTACAAGTGTTTGGAATTTTGTCCCAGTAATGAGAAAATGACTAACACAAGACTTACATATTTTGCAAATATTTATGTTTTACTGTACAATAGGGGTTTTTTTTGTTATATTAGATTTTTTTGTTTTTGTTTGGTTTTTGTTATATTTTGTTTACATTAAAGATGATAAAAATACTGGCTGGAATATAAAGAAATAGAAGAAACCATACCAGAAATGCCCTGAAGGGAAGACCCCAGACTTCAGTAAAAATTTAACTTACAATTTCCAAGCTGCAGTGACAAAACATAAAAGGAAAATAGTAACTTTCAAATCTTTCATCATATGATAAAAAGGAAGTATGAGATTTAATCAAGAAAGACACAAATTTTATAACACTGAATTGTGGGGGGAAAAATCTTACCCTTTTACTGAAAGTAAGATGACTTGTTCTCAATTGTACTTCCAGAGACAGTGCAGGTGATGTCTACATTTGAAGGTCAATTAGAAGTCAAGCTTTTCAATAAAAGTTTCCCACACAGCCCACTCAAAAAAGATTCATATAGTTTATCACACAAGAGAGCCAGTCTGATTTTCATTTCAGCACCAGCTAAGGCCATGAAACAGTCTGACTGAGCCTCTGGCTCCAGAAGTAGAGTAGGAAAAGGCCAGGATTCAGCCACCAGGCATTCCTTGACATACTCCAGCCACTGTGAGTCCCAGTAAAACATGCATGACTGTCCCATCAGAAGGCTTGTACCACCTAATGGGATTTTCCCATATTGCCTGATTGGACAGTCATGCATGTTCCACTGGTGGTTCAGAGCCACCCAGCAGTGAGACATATATATTGTGGTCCCATTATGAATGTGTTAAGGCCACATTCTATTTTTTTAATTCCAAATAGATTGACTAACAAATATTTTAAGTAGTTTTTTTTTTTTTGCTTTTTTCAAACTCACTTATTTTGTTAACTACAAATCTTAAAGTTACTGCATACTTTTGCATTAAAATGATGAAGGGTTCTCCTTTAAGATCCCCTATTTTTAAAACCCCTCATTTAACATGATAGCCAAATATTTCTCAGTGCCTAACCTTCAAATGACCTCCTTGCCAATTAAGGCCGCTTTCTCTCTTTCCGCCTGTTGTTGATGGGAAGTAATTTGTGATCCAGTCACTTAGAATGGTAATATAGTTTGTCTCTTGTCCTCTTTCTCGAGGATAACTTAATTCCCTTAGTCTTTCATTAAGGCCTAGGCTCCATGTTTTCATATAGGATTGTAATCTTCTTAGAAAAGCAGATTCCCTGACCTTATCCCTGAACCAGAGAAGCAAAATCTCAAGAGATGGTAGGAGCAGAGATCAGTGTTTGTTTGTTTGGGTTTTTTTTGGTTTTTGTTTTGTTTTGTTTTGTTTTTTGTCTTTTTGAGACAGGGTCTCACTATGCAGTTCAGGCTCTCCTTGAGCTCACTTTGTAGCCCAGGCTGGTCTCGAACTTACAACGATCCTCCTGCCTCAGCCTCCTGAGTGCTGGGATTACAGGCGTGCGCCACCACACCCCGCTAGAGATCAGTGTTGTGCCCAGCTCTCCAAGTAATTCTGCTGCAGGCTTCAGTTTGAACATCATTTCTCTAGTTCACCTTCTTCAAGCTTTGAGCACTTCTTTTCTCTCTCATATTTTTTGATTCAGTGAGTAGCAAGTAACTGGAGTTCAGCCAGATTACTCTGTATCCCAAAGCATCTCAAAATTTGAAGCTCCAATAACCTTGGAAATCATCTAAATCTAAACAGATATACATGGGTAAATTAGTTCTTGTAAAATCTCTTATTTGTTTGCCTTCTCATTCACTCTAAGAGTCCTAGTCTTAGTTAGTGTTAGTCTTCAAATGTGTTGCTA
The DNA here is from genome assembly GCF_000276665.1 of Chinchilla lanigera. Classification (NCBI taxonomy): domain Eukaryota; kingdom Metazoa; phylum Chordata; class Mammalia; order Rodentia; family Chinchillidae; genus Chinchilla; species Chinchilla lanigera. The sequence goes on along the minus strand of NW_004955443.1, from coordinate 9,671,160 downwards.
TGAATCCTGTATATCTTAAGTAATAAAGAACCCCAGAGCTAATAGCTCAATTTCCCTAGCAATCTTTCAGTGGGAAAATAAAGCAAAGTTACCTGTGTGAGTTGTGTTTGGGGGTATCAGACTCATTCAGCACAGGTTTTTCCATTTGTCTGAGGCTATTGACCAAACTGCAGTGGGGAGGAATTGCCCATCCATAGTCAGAAAATTAGAATTGTGGCATTTATTTCCTCTCTGAAATGATACAGAGTTCTCAGTCACCATCAATTCACTTAGAAAGGCCATTTTTTAAATAAAAATATTCCTGATGCTTGCCAAGGTGTAGAAAGTCAGCTAAGAAATCTCAGATACTTCATTTCAACTTTGTGACTAATTTCCTTGTGTACCTCCTCTTGACAAGTGGGTGACAAATGGGGATTTTACGGAAGTTTCAATGTAGTATTTTACTTTTATCATGACTATGATGCATCATAAACAAAATGGAAAGTGCATACATTTTTTTTTTGTTGTTTTTTTTTTTTTTGGTTTTTCTCCAGTACTGGGAACCGAACTCACGACCTTGCGCTTGCCAGGCAGGCGCTTTTGCCGCTGAGCTAAATCCCCAGCCCAGTGCACACATTTTAATCACACTTAATTTGCATTTCTTGAACTGAGGGTTGGGAAAACCAGAGTCTTTCTCAAAAAACTATAGTTTTAATTTTTTTATGGCTCCTATAGTTGTGCTTACAAGTGAACTTAAGTGGGCTGTACTTGGCAAGCAGAAGTCTGAAGAATTAAGTGACATGCATTACCACTAATTGGGTCATTTTGTAGAAGGCACTGATATTTGACAAGGAGAACAAGTGAGGACAACATACATTTTTAAAAATACATTTAGGTAAGGTAACTCAATAAGCTGCCCATTCATAGGGGCTATGTCTCCTGGAACAGCCCGAAATGTCTATTTTTTTAAGTCTTTTTTTCACTTCTCAAATACAGTTCTGGTGGCTGGAAAGTGCAGACAGCTTTGTCCTGGTGTCTGATGAGGGTCCCCTGGTTATATCATCACATGACAGAAAAGTCAATACTATATTCTTTGTGATGCAGAAGTTGCACTGTGCAGAAAGACCAAATGCAGGATGGGTTTGGTTTATAATAAACTGCTCTTATGGTCACTACTCCAGTCCCAAGAGACCTACCTCACACCTGCAACACGGGCATTACTCCCCTTGTGAGTGGCACCCATGACTGAAAACACCTCTTCCAGGCCTCACCACCTCCTTGGAGCTAGCAACCATGGACTGAACCATCTGAAACCATGAGCCCAAAATAAACCTTTCCACCTTTAAATTACAAGTGTTTGGAATTTTGTCCCAGTAATGAGAAAATGACTAATACAAGACTTACATATTTTGCAAATATTTATGTTTTACCGTACAATAGGGGGGACTGTCACTGTGGGGACCAGGCCTCAGCATGAGTTTCAGAGAGAACAGACCATGGCAGCCTGACAGAGACCTCATTTTCCTCTCCCTCCAGAACAGAGGACATCTGCCGTGAATACCCTAAGTGATCCTGCTCATTCTCTCTGCAGAATATCTCCTCACTTCCATCTAGCCCAGTGTGGTGACAGTCTCAGGAGAAAAAAGAGCTCTTCTCCAGAGATACCAGGTCAGCCTCATCGCCCCCAGATCTCTGCAAGTTGTCTCTGTCTCTTGTACCTTTGACCCCTCCAAGACCCCTAGTGTTTCTGCATGCTTTACAACTTCAGTCTCTCTCCTGCATCACTCTCACTCCCTTTCTGTGGGAACCTCCCAGAGTTCAGACCCTTACCTTCTCTTACATGGGTACTCACTAGTCCCTCCTACCACAGCTTCTTTCTTCCCAGAATTTTATACCAGAATTATCATGGTAAAAGACATATCTGATTATGTTTCCCTCTACTCATAAAATCAGGGATATACAAACAGACTTAGAAAACTTAGTATGGGTCTCAGCATCCTCCATATTCATCTCAAGGTTTTGTGCTTTCCTTTCCAGGCTGTCCATAGATACTTCTCTGGTTCTTTGAGCATTGTGCCCATTTTCAGCCCTCTAAATTTCTGCTCTGGCCCTCTCCCCACTTGCTGTTTCTTTTTTCTCTGCTTGTTGAAATTCTTGTCCTCAAAGTGAAACCTTCCCCTCTGTTCTAGTTCAGATCAGTGTCCCACTTTACGTTTTCACTGGAGGCCTACCTTTTACCATAAGTAGCTGTGTGTGCCTGAGATCAGGGACAGTGTCCTCTCCATTTTCTAAATCATTCCAAGTTTCAAACCTGGTGATTTACCAAAATGAAATGTTGAAGTGCTGGATTAAATTGCGTGCTGTTAACCAAATGGATAATCACAGAGGTATTGTAGGGAACAAAGGAAGGTTAATTCATTTTCATTAGACATTTTGTGCAATATTCAATGCAGTGTGCTTCACTCATATCTAGAATCTTACTATTGATGAATTAAATTCTTATTGGAAATTCTCATATAAAGAAGATCATTTATATATATGAAGTAGAAATATTAGATTAGAATTAGAAATTCTAACTTTTAGCCCAGACTGTTCCTCACAAATACAGCTTCCTGACTTCTGTCAAATCATTTAACCTTTAGAGGAAGACTTAGTTTCCTCATCTGTAAAATGAAAAATCAGTAGTATATTCTGTGTGATGTTTCTACCAAGTTTAAGATGTGTAAGGTTTCTACCAAGTTATTTCAACCCTCACCATTATCTTATATCAACTTCTGTTACATAAAATCTACTAGTTACTGAGGTTGCTGAACTGTTTTTCACATCAGTTTTGGTAGCATACTAGATAGCAAAGTACATAGAACTTTGAATGCTGTGAGGACTTCTTGATGTCTAGGAGGTCTCAACCTAGGTAATTAAGCCCCTGGGAGAGTTAAGCAGTTCCCTTCATCTGAATCTTTCCATGGAGTCACCAAGAACAAAGTCCACTGAAGAAAAGGTACCGGGAAGATTGCCAGACTCACAGCATGCTACTTTCATGGACTGACCTCTCTTTATCCAACAAATTTTTTGTGTGTCCAGTACTGTTCAAGGCATGAGAATACTTAGGAGCAGTGACCCTGTATTCTTGGAGCTTATAGCAGAAGAGAAGCAGATAATGAACAAGAAAATAAGTTTTAGGAAAGCCATTTTTAGTCAGTCATGGGGGTCAGAGAAACAATGAAAGGGTTGTAATAGGTCATTGAAAGCCAGTAGCGAGAGCAGGACCAGCTGGAGAGGTAACATCTAGTTGAAGGAAAAGTAATTAAAGCAATCAAACATGTGAAGACCTGGAGGCATCCGGCAAGCTACCCAACTATAAAAACCCGGACCCTTTATAGGGGAAAACAAACAACCGGCAGTCAATTCCATTTTCCCACTGGAGATGACTGCTGTAACATTGAAGCAACTTCAGAGCCATTTGAAAGCAAAAATCCCCCTAAGGTGGAGCTAGAGGGCATAGCTTATTTTTGATAGCAAACACGAGGCACTCTGCACTTGTTTCTCTAATATACATACATGGAGATGGGGTTCTCAGCTGTAAAACCCCCTTACAGTCAGACACAACTATTTTTATGTCCTGGGGCATGAAAGAGATAGGCTTCAGGTCCTAGGCAATTTGCAGAACTTGAAGTCCTTTTAGATTCCTTCCAGAATGTGGATGTGGTCCCTAGTAAGAATGACATGTAATACACCTGATCAGATTTTTATTCATGAACTACAGTGTCAACTGACATTATGTAGTTCACCAAGTCATAATAACAGAGGTCTGTAAAATGATGTACACATTCCTCAGCCATTTCCCACTGAAACCACTCTTCCCTTGAGTACCATACATTCCACTGCATACTGGCTCTCAGCGTAAGCTATGACCCAGTGATGCTGTACATAGTAGGCAATGCTGTGGACTTCAAAGTTCTGCAGACTTGAGCTCAGATCTCCATTCTGCCATATACCTGCTCTGTGAGCAAGTCAGACCTTCCCAGCCTTGGAAATAATAATAACTGCTAGCATCACAGGAAATGCTCAGCACGTTATTGTTGATGAAATAGAAGCTTTCTGTCCAGCAGTGGCTAGTTCAAGTTTCGCCTCCATGGGGACCCACTCCAGATTACCTTAATGCCAGAGCACCTGATGACACATAAGGACATGAGCTTGCTGTCTAGCACAGGCACACTGCTTGCAAGTACTACACAAGACTGTAAACCTTGATAAAGGCACATATATATATATATATATATATATATATATATATATAGGACAATAAAGACATTACTTGCTGTTGTTGCTTATGTCTGCTTTATATGCTTTCTTTTCTCTGGGGACCTTATCCTTGAAAATATCCCTTCAACCGCCTAACCCCAACATCTACCTTCTTTGATGTTTGATGGAGACCACTATGAAGCAGACTGGAGCAGGACTTAAATTAATCAATTGGCTTTTTGTGTTCACTTGTAAATCTGTCCAAGGCCTAGGCTCCTTGTTTGGAAATGGTGGACTCATAGTAAGTAAACCTCTGTGAGTCATTAATCCCTACTAAACCTATAGTGGTGGATGAAGCTGGAAAGCCTCAAACGATAAGACAAGATCACAGCCAAGGACACAGGGATCTGATCTCAACTAGATAAAAGACTATAGCCTCAGGCATCTCACTCCTGGGTGGATTAATTTAATACCTTACTTAGAGAAGTCCTTGAGTGATTCTGCTCTTCTTGAGTATTCCCCTCCCTTGTTCAGATAACCAAATAAATATGGGCCACCCAGAGAAGGTCTTGGTCTTAGCCCTGAGAGAATCTTGAATTCTGTGAGAGGGTTTTGATCTTCCTAGAGCCCTGAAATCATTCCATTTACCTTTTTTTATGTAGCCTTCACTGTACACTCATTCAGGAGATTGCAGACCTGATCAGCCCACAATAACTAAGGGATATTATTAAGCCGATACCTCTTCATCCCAAAACTTCTGCTTAGTTCCATCTTTTCTGAAATCTGTGAGCTCTTGCTGACTCTTGCCTGCTTTCCTATCCCATACCTTCCTTTTCTTTTTCATGCAGCCTTTGACCCCAGAAAGAGCAACGATCTTGCCCTCCATTTATTGTAGCCTCCTTTTATCTTAATGATGATGAATAAATGAATGAATTCCTCTTAGTGTGCAGCTTTTCCCTGTGCCTGCACTTCTAATCAATGGCACCCATCTCTGGGAACTCATTGTATGATTTTATTGCAGCACCACCTTGCACTGCAGGTAGCAGTGTGCCTGAGATCAGGGATGCCTGCTAAAGGGAACCAAATTATAAGATTCAAACAGTCCTTTGGACAGTAACTACATACCTAGTTAATAAAAGAGTCCTTTCTTTGCAGGATTACACATTTTAAACCCCATAAGGATGGGATCTAATAGTGGATGAAGAAGTCATTCTAGTTTAGCCATTTGTTACCTGAAAATTTTAGTGGGTGAAATGGAATAAAACAAGAGACATCAGAATGAATTGGATGCAGTGCAGTTGACAGCTATTTGAGGGATGAATTACTAGACCCACTCTTGATTCTGTAGATCTGGAATGAAGACCAAGACTTTCCATTTCTAATGTGTATGTGTTTGTGCACACTGGTGTGCATACATGTGCATGCATTTGAACAGGGTCACTTATCAAATGCATGTACATGTATTTTGCATTGAAGGTCTCAGTCAAAAAAGTTTGAGAAGCATTGCTCTACCTCCTATATTAAAGAATCACATCTAAGAGACACATTTTTATAATTGCTCCAAGGCACTCTGTAATATTTTATGACAGAATATTTTAACATCCTCTTAAGGTAGGTGGGAATATGTGATAGGCTTGTCATGATAAAAGGGGCCAAGGTAATGAACAGATCTTTGTTGAGCAAACTGTTTGACTTAACATAGGCACACAGGTAAGACAGTAATTGATTCAAAAGCAGAACTCAGATTCAAAACGGTTCAATTGTAATTTCTATACTAATTAAATGAATGATTTCTAAGCCACTCAGAGTTTTTCATAGAGGTTGTCAAAAAATTTTCTGAAAGATTTTTAAAATTTATAAACAACTTTACATTGATTCCTGCTGCTTTTATATTGTAAATCTGCCATGAGGCTGTCTTGGTCCCACAATAAGCAACAGCAAGAATGATGAAAATGATTAATAAATGCAGAATGAATGCTATTAGAAAGCCATCATTTTATAATATCCGAGGAGATACTAGGTCTGGATCAGTGGTAGCAAACCTATGGCACATGTGCTGCAGTTGGCTGTTTGTTATCACTGAAAGCTCTAAAAGATTTGCCATCACTGGTTTAGACAGTAATCATCACTGTCTAGATAGTAAAACCATTGGGTAAAACAGGCCCCTGGTTGTAAACCTCCGTATTACTAGCTGTGGGTCAGAAGGTCTCACTGCTTTGTAATACAGTAGGAAAAGAAGGACAAGGCCACCTGTGAAGTATTCTTGCCTAAACAAAATTTAACCTGAACATAGTTAATAAGGTTCTCAATCTAACTGCCCACTTACAGGAGGGATGGAGGCTAACTGAAGAAGGAAAATGGCAACAGGAGGTGGCAGTCAGCCAAGTCTACAGTGCTCTACCGAATACTCAGCAGCAGCACTACCCAAACAGGGGGCCCTGGATGGCCTGTTCCAAAAGAAAACTAGCCAGGTGTGGTGGTGCACACCTGTAATCCCAGCATGCTAGGAGGATGAGGTAGAAAGACCACAAGTTTGAGCACAGCCTGGGCAACTTAGCAACTTACTGAGAGGCTGTCTCAAAATAGAAGTGAAAAAAAATAATAATAATAACTGAGGTTGTAGCTCAGTGTGAATGCCCTGAGTTCAGTCTTCATAGTATCACAAAAACAAAAGCAAAAAACCACTGAGCCCCACTCCCAAAGTTTCTGCCTCGCTAAGATTGGATGAAACGTAAGAAGAAAATTTGCATTTCTAACAGTTCCCAGGAGATACTAAAGCTGCTGGTCCAGGGACCACACTTTGAAAAATGCTAGTTTGCAGGACCAACAATTTGCTTATCCAGCAGCCAATCAGTGACAGAGGGGCAGGGGAGAGGTTGAAAATAAAATAAATTTAAATGGTATACAAAACTACTCTGATGCATAAGTTTTGTCCAAATCTTAGTTCAAAGCCACTGATAAAGAAATGTTTGAAGCAACTGAGAAAAATATAAATATGTACTGAATGTGGGATTAAATTAAGAGATTACACGCAGTTCTGCTAAGTGTAGTGATAGCATAATAATGTTAAACACTTTTAAGTTAAAAATTCATGCAGAAGTATTTTTGTCAAGTGGCAGTGTTCCTAAAGATGAATGGCAGGATTATCCAGATGTTGATAATTGTTGAAAACTGGCAATATGTATCCGATGGTTTCTTATGCTATTTCTCTTTGCTCTTGGGTATATTTCAAAGTTTTCCTGATTAAGAATTGTCTTAGTTACTTTTCTCTCATTGCTGAGACAAAATACTTGACACCCAGAATTAAGGAAAGAAAGGTTTATTTAGCTCACAGTGGAAGTTTCAGCCCATACTTGGCTGGCTCCAAGGCGGGTGGCACATGGCAGAGGGCAACAGTTCATGGCTGTGGAAAACAGCAGAAGCAGCAAGAGCAAAAAGGGAGGAGAAGCAGCAAGCAGTCTCTTTCCCTCCCTTTAGTTGTATGTAAACTACCCGCCCCAGGGCGGGTGTAACATTCACACCCTTGAATCAGTCAAAAACCATAGACGCCTGCCCTGTGACTGCATGAGGCTTTGGGGCGCATCCAGACACAAAACAAGAATTTTTTAAAGAAATAATCACTACTTTCCCCAGGCTTCTTCACATTAGACAAAGTGACACTTTCCTCATCTGAAAGTCAACCTTGCAGGTAGCTTCCACTAGCCTTTCAAAACATAAAAAGCTGATACTGAGAAGTAAGGATGTTACTTTTATACTCCAGAACTATCTGTAACAAAACTGTCCTGAAGCCATGAATCTTACCTCCTCAGGTGTCATTCACACTTACTTAACATACTGCTTTATAAGTTTGCATTTTGAGTTTCTCATTTTGATCTAATAAAAGAAGAATGCTGGAAGTAGATATGCTGACAGCAGGAAAAATGATATTGCACAGCTTGACATTTAAAGAACAAAAAAATGACAAAAGAATTGGATCAGCCCATGCAATAAATTATTGACTAGCTCATCAATAATAAAAGTTTAGTCTTTATAGACCATTTATGTGTGAGTTACCATTGGATTCTCTTATTTATTGTTGTTATTTATCTACATGTCAACCCACACAGCTTAGCACTGTTGCAAACTATACAGAAAAGGACACTGGATCTTGAAGAGGTTAAGCAACTTGCCTAAGGTCATACAGCAGAGTGTCTTGCCCTTAACCACCCTCACTAGTGCTGCATTAATAAATGTTAAGCAGTATCCATGTCTTCTGTTTAAGATGAGTGTTGGAGTTGAATAAGACTATAGAAAACAGTTTAGCCATTTTTTTCTGTTGAAACGTGTTTTGTTTTGGTTTGGTTTTTGTTTTTTTTCCTGGTACCAGGGATCAAACTCATGACCTTGTGCTTGCCAGGCAGGTGCTGTGCCACTGAGCTAAATCCCCAGCTCCTGAAACATGTTTTGAAAAGTTTTATGGTGCCTACAGGGATACACTAGGCATTTAGAAGCCTCGCTAAAGCCTGCCATGAGAGGAAAAAAGCATGGATTTTGGAATTACAGAGACCTGGTTCAGCATCTAGGTGCATCTTGAAGCATCTGTGGTTTCTCAGACAAATTATTTGGCTTCTCTGATCCTTGGGTATCTCAGTTTAAAGTGAAAACAATCAATCACAAATTCTTATGAGGCTCAAATGAGTGGTTGTTATAGAAGTATACATTTCCCTTGATGTGGAAAAGCTGCTTGTCAGTTATTTTCTCACTGTCAGGACAAAATACCCAACACCCACAAGTTCAAGGAAGAAGAATTTATTTCAGCTCACAGATTATAGTGGTTTCTGTTGATAGCAAACTGGCTCCAAGGTAGAGTGACGTGGCAGCTGGGCATGGCAGAGAAGAAACAGACCGTAGCATGACAGACAGGAAACAGCCCAACTTCCTTCTTCTTTCCCTTTTTATTCCGTCCAGGCTATGAGCCTATTTATTGCCACCTACATCCAGGATGGGTCTTCCTTCTTCAGTAAGTCCACCATACACACCCAGTACTGTGGTAAATCAATCAGTGGACTAATGCAGTATCTCACACCCATGCGCCAGTCACCACCCCAAATTCCCACCTCTGGGCTCATGAAGCTTTGAGGGGACACCTAGATATATTCCATAACCCTTGTGGTCACACATAAATGAGTTGTTACTTTATAAATAGGTAAAAGATGCTCAACACCCAGGACTTACACATGTGAAGTTACAGTTAAGGACTAGGTATATACCAAAGGGATTACTTATAAATCACAGTAGATCTTTATGAGCCAAGCCCATAATAATATACACCCATTGCTAACTCAACATCATTGACTGATGTAGCTTACACTTACTAAGCCCCTTTTCTCTCCATTCAGACATATGCACACCAAGCTTCCTCCCAGCCCATCTGCTCTGTTCTCCACTAAAAAGAAGTTGGTCTTGGAACTGTGGATTGGTAATATGCATTCACCCTGCTGCAAGGTTTTCAAAGCAGTGCTAAAAGGATCTGTACACACACAGGCAGGTTGAAAGAACCCTTAGATACACTGACCAGGGCTGACCTGTGCATGGCAGCAGGGTGAGCAGTGCAAGCCCCCTCTGGGCCTGGTGCACCGCAGGGCATACCAGCCAGAAATGGGCCCACAGCTGGACAAACTAGGCCTCACAAGTGCTGGAATCCAAGACTTTACATATGGCTTTAGAAGCCATGTCTGAGCTAAAGATTTTTATATTTAAAAATCGATGTCATTGTACAATGCCCTAAATAATTAGTGACTTAATAATGGGATAGTTAGTATGTTTTTGATATGGGCAGAAAAGAACTTGGAAGAACTGAAGTATTCCTCAGTTTAAAAAATTAATAAAATGTAGAATATTCTTAGGATGGAACACAATAGCTGTACAAAGGAATAAATTATATCCAAATTTATCAACATAGAGCCACAGCAACCAAAAATAGAAGAATGGAAGCAAGGTGTGAATATGTCCCACATGTAATCGATGTTCATTTTAGAATAGAAAACATCCAGATTTATGTTTGTATTTATGGAATATACAAATAGACTTAAGGTTATCTGACAGATTTATAAAAATAGTTGCATGTGGGAAATGGGGAAGGGAATCAGCCTGGATGTGCAGGTCAAAAGAAATTCAACTTTACATATGTTTTAAGTACTGTATTTTATTTTAAAGCAATCTACTGGAAATGAATAAAGTATAAAAAATAAAAGCAAAAAGTTGCACATACATACTCCACTCCTGTTGGTAAAAATCATTTCCCATCAAGGCAGAGGCTAGCAGTTCTCATACTGTCATACAGAAGGTAAACACATAAAAGGCAGATGGTGTGATCCAGGTTTCACCTCACTGGAGTTGAAATACGCAGATCTGTTGAAGAGGCCAGGATGATCTGTGTGGCAGTGGAACTGAGTTGGACATATTTGTTTATGAAGAATTCATGTTTAACTTAATGTACAAGAGATGATTGAAAGCTAGGTTGAAAGTTTACCTTTATTTAAAACATTTGCTACAATAAAAGACACATTTCCAAGAACAACAATGGAATAAGTGCATTCAAAGCAAGGGGGAGTATTTTGAGTACTTTGAGGGGAATTAATGGCAATGTGTCTTTTACTGTAATAAATTTTGTATTTTAAACATTCACTATATGATCACACTATGTTGATCAAATGTTTGCAAAAATTTTATTAAATTAAAACATTGTAGTGTGTCCTCTCCTGCCTTATTCGCTATATCTGGCACCACGCAACTTCTAGCTCTTCCCTAAAGCCACATCGACCATGAAAGGTAAGACTTTTGAATCACCGCAGGACATCAAGGCAGCCACAGGAGCACAGCTAGAGACACAAAAGAGGTCTTCCAGAACTGCTTCAGAAAGAGGAGAGAATGATGGGATACAAGGAGTATTGGAAACAAGGAGGGAGCATTTTGAGGAGAATCGATGGTAATATATCTTTCACTATAATAAACTTATTTAAATTTAAACATTCACTATATTTTATTACATTTTATAGATTGATACTAATGATTTCATAGAGAACACAGATGGAAATGTATAGATATATTTAAAGGTATTTACGCATACACAGATTAGCATATGCACATAAGTTTCTCTGCGCTGTCATCTGAGAAAGCCTCCTGCAATAGCAATATGCACATCTAGCATCCAGGTCCTTCTTTGTAGTGCCATTCTCCAATAAGAGAGAACAGGCAGGGTTCCTTGAAGGCATGGGTGACTCTGGGACTGGAGCATCTTGTGATCCCATAAAATAGAAGTCCTTTAAAAACCTCAGCTTGTCAGAGGGATCCAAGAACAAAATGAAAGAGCTCTCAGTGATGAAAGCTAGGATAATTTTGCCACCAAAAGCAAAGTAGAATTGGAATGATAACCTAACTTACAAAAAGAATATCCATGAGTTCATTCTAATACAAGTAAGTGACTGAGTTAATAACAGGGAGAGAAGAGACAAATCTCCTGTGCAGTATAACTACAAAGTGTGCGAATTATGTGATAATAATATTGCAGTCTTGTTAGTGTGACCAGGTATCCCAGCTTGCCATGGACTGCAAAAATTCCTGGGACTTCCAGTGTCCAAACTGAAATGGTTGGTCACCTTGCAAGGTAAGTTAGATGCTCAGTCTTGGTTGAATGAATGACTTTTCTGGTCAAATTATTCTTTTGCCTACAGATCCACATTTTAAATTGCTTCATGGACAGCAACACATGAATACATATACATACCTCACTTCTAATGTGTCCAAAACTCTACCCATTACCCCTCAAAGCACTCTGCTCTTCTTTTGTATTCACTTTCTCAGGGAATTATTTCTCTAGCATTTTAGGATTTTAGTAATCCTTACACACTTTGCAGTTCCTAGTTTTATAAGGCAGCTGGCCAAGGTTAAGGTTGTAGTCTGTACTTTAGAATAGCCCTTTTGTTAACGACAAGATTAAGTTAATTACTTTGGCACTGATCTAAGTTAAGTTACAGCTGCTGTCTTTGTTCGAATGTTTCTAAAGAATCATGGTTGTGTTCAAAATTTTCCAGGTAATAAAACTTCCTTACAGGTAGAAGTGAGTTGCAATAATTGAAAAGTAGCAAATTTATTGATGTAAGCAGTTCAGTAGTGAGTTTAAGTATGCAAGTTTTATAGCCGTAATTAAATCATGAATGTCAGTTTCAAGAAAGAAGATGATAATGTGATTATGGGAAAGCTGAGAATTGTCAGCTCACAAAGAAATTGAATTGAAGCATCAATTTAGTTATTCTGGTACCTTAAATGAATTGGTAAATTATTTAATCTTTGATTTTACTCTGTCAATTTATGATTGCCAAAACGCCTGATCTTATGTTGGTAAAATCTGATTCACTGTGTTCATCTTTATGTTGATATTCATAAACCTCCAGCGTTATGACAAAATACTGTAGAGTGGGTGGTTTAAACACTAGGGATTTATTTTCTCACAGTTTTGGAGGCTGTCACGGTACCATCCTGGTGAGTGCGTGGTGAGGACTCTCTTCCTGACTACGGACAGCCACTTCTTACTGTGCTTGCCATGACAGAGATCACTCCGGTGTGTCTTTTCATCGTATCTGGGCACCAATTTAAAATTTAAATAGACATGAAGGTACTTCCTGACCTCCAAAATATTAAAAAAAAGAATATTAACTGTGTAAATAAGGTGCAGGTGCCTCTCTGATAGGACTTGGTTTTTCACACCCCACAGCAGAGCTCTGAATATGAGCATTGGCTGCGAGCCACAGGGCATATACCATACTATATCAGCTCTTCTGCTCTCCACCCAGTTGGAGTGGAGGAGGACCCACACCCAACGCCATGACATGAAACATGCCATTGTCCTGTGACTGCTCCCCCTAGAGTTTTGCAGCGCACAGCCGGCACAGCGGCACCGCTGCCCAGGTGACACTGGCTGGAAGAGACGGCGTAAAGAAACAAGCCATCTGAAACAGCACTCTGATGAAGGAGAGTAGCACTCTACGGGAAAGTGGAAAGGATGAGGTTATTGAATTAGAAGTCTCCTATTGACACACAGGTGCTACTGTCTTCTTAGAGAAGTGGTCTTGGGTGAGGCAGCTGAGCCTGTCTGTGAGCCTCAGGGTCCTCTTTAGCAGATCTGGCCTAATTCACTCTCAAGTGTTAAATTGTGATCGTGAATGAGGGATAATTATGCATAAGATGTGGATTTTACTTTCATAAATAAAAGGGGAATGTGTAGAAAGGGAGCCATGGTCACACCTGCCTTGCTTTGGTGATTGGGTTGGGGGAAGAGGCAGTTGACAGGGTATGAGCTTTCGTTCCTTACAGCAGTTCCGGAAGGGGAGAGATGGCTGTCTTCCCCCTTCACTGTCTCCTGAAGTGACAGCTGGGGAAGAACAGCCCAGCCAGCGCCTGCCCGCCCCCCTGCAGAGCACGGTTTCCACCATAGCCCCTGATGGCCCTGTCCCTGCTTGTCCCACGGGACACACTGAGCTCACCAGTGCCTTCAAAAATGCTTCCGTTCCTCTCTACTGTTTGCTATAATAATAATTTTAAAAAAAAGACTGCATATTATCAGACTCCAAAGTTTCTTAGTCACAAGCCCTGGCAGGTCTCACTGCACATAATGAGCAGAGTGGGGGAGAAAAAAATCAATATTTGCCCAATGGAAAAGAAAAATCAATTGAGGGGAAAGAAAATGTTATCTCTAAGCCTTTGAAAGCAAAGGCTTAAATGTATCCATATTGGCATGTAAAGAAGGAAAGAGGAGAGGAAAGTAAACTCTTTTCACATTTGAGTTCCTAGTTTTGAAGAGCTCAGTGCTTCAGAAAGCATTTCTTTTTTTTTTTTTTTTTCTAATTATGGTACAATTCAGATATCATTAAATTAACTACTTTAAAGGAAACAATCTGGTAACATTTTATACATTTACACTGTTCTACAGCTGCCACCCCATCTAGAGGCAAAGCATCAAGGAGTATTTCATATGCTATAGTTGGTTTGCAGAAGCTACAGATAAAAGCATTAAAATGTTTTTCTTTGACTTTCTGATCCTGTAGGTGCAACTCTCTAGGTTGTATTTGAGCTATAAAATGGTTTGTTTCTTACCACCTGATATATCTTCTGTGTTTCAGAACGGGCTAGTTTACATGGGTTTCTGCATTGATAAGGTGGGTAAGAAGTGATTGTGCATTTTAGCAGACAGACACAAGCTCATAAGTTTTTACTCATGTAGAGAAAATGTTCAAGCAATTCAGTAGAAAGTTGACAGCTATTTCACGCATATATATTTCTTCTGTGTAGGGTTCTGGCAGATTAATCAATGTCTTAGCTAATAAGAGTGGACCTCAATGCAAAATTGAAAGTAATCCCTCAAATCCTCACCAAATTTTCTTCTACAAACTGGTTGCGCATGATATATCATCAAGAAGTCAAATAACAAATGCTGATGAGGCTGGGGAGGAAAAAGGAACCTTCCTACATTGCTGATGAGAATGTAAATTAGTTCATCCACTGTGGAAATCAGTAGGGAGATTCCTCAAAAAACTAAAACTAGAAATTCCATTTTACCTAGCTATTCTCCTTCTAGGTATCTTCCCTCAAGAGTTAAAGACATCATTTTACAGTGATACATGTCTATCCATATTTATGGCAGCACAATTCATAGTAGCTACATCTTGGAAGCAGCCTGTAAGCCCATCAGCAGATGATTAGATAAAGAAAATGTGGTATTTACATGCAATAGAGTACTACTCTTCCTTAAAGAAAGATAAATTTGAGTCATTTGTAGGAAATGGATATACCTTGAGACCTTAATGAAATAAATCAGATGGACAAGCTTAACTATCACATAGTTTCTTTTATACAATAACCCCAAATTATAAATAAGGAGCAAAATAAAAGATAATAGGAAGTAGGGAGATACATCTTTCTCAGGTGGGATGGGGATCAAAAGGTGGAGGGAAGGATGGGCCCAGTGGGTGAAGAGAAGGAATTAAAATGTGTTATGTACACATACCAATTCTATACACGGGGTGTAAACACTAGGTAATGAAAACATATACTAACGAAAAAGCTGACAAAATTGGTTTAACTGAACAGAAAACAACCTCTGGAGCAATGAGGTCAAAAGGATGTGGAAAATCTGTCTCTCCTTCATGGTGAAGGTGCAAATTCTATTGCCAGTGGACAGAGGAGTCTATCTTCTTACTCTAAGTTTCTGTAGCTGCTGGAAGGCCATTCGCGGATGCTTTCTATGGATGGAGAGCTAAGAAATTACCTACTTAGGAAACAAAACAGTGAACTTGCAAGCTGCAGGCTTCCTCCAGCTCCTTGGACTTAGTCTCCCTTCAGACCCTCTGTGCCCCAGCTCTGACCCATTGACCACATGAGCTGGACTTTGCAGCTGAGTTGCCCAACTCTCTCTAAATTGACTCCCTCCGGCTCTGGTGAATATTTGTAAACAATTGTAAATTAAAAACAATTTGTATGTGACATTAGAACTATGCTCGTAAAACATTCCAAGAAGGATTCTTCAAATATGTGACAGCAAATTTCTCTTGCTGTTTCTCAACTCAGAAGATAAGATGAAGGTAGAATCCTGTCTTGGACTCCTGAAAAATAACTAATTAATGATTTATGAGCATTCCAGCCAAAGGAAGAATCAATAGAGAGAAGAAAAAGATGAAGGGAGAACAATCCAATAAGTAACTGTAAACCTATACAGCACCTTCTTGCATTTCTAGAGTTCTGTATTACCACTTTATATATAGTAGGCACTCGACATGTATTTGTTATTTGAATTGCGTGAGGATATGTTTTTCTCTTTAGTAATCTTCAAGGCACATTTGGCCTTACTGTATTGATCAAATAATTATAGTATTTGGTGCCAAGTGTTCAACTCAAAGAAATAATTATTTTTAAATAGCTTTCGATTTTTGTAATGATCTGCTACATTCCCAGCTCCGCCTCCTCGGTGCTTGCCAGCCGTTATTCATGAGGCTATGGGCATCATTCACTGCCTTTACTAGTGGTTATCAAATTCTAGATTCATCTGGAACTTCATTTTACGATGTAAGGGCCTGGGCTTCCCTGCCTGCATTGTTCTTTAGATCTGAAAAGGGACTTAGGAACCTACATTTTAACAAGCATCCTGGCTGATGGAAATACAGACAGTCCAAAGAGCACATTTTAGAAACGGATTCATAAATTTGACCCCACCCACGTCTCAGGGACAAGTTTTGTTTAGAGCTGAAAGAAAACAACCAACAGTTAGTACCTGACTAGCACAATGATGGCAGTTCTGCCCTGAGACATGATCTGGTCACACTAGTCACCTTTGTGTTCTTCCCCACTGCATGCCCAAAATCCAGCTGGTCTTAACTTGTGCCATGGTAGCCGGCTCCATGAAATTCCTGGACTGCACTGGCTGCTAGGGAAGTGGAGAGTTGTCGACTTCTAAATCCCATATTTAATGATCTTCTTAGCTACCTGGTTTTTACCCAGGACCAAACTCCACCTCTATGGCTGCTTGAATTCTCTGGTGACTGCTGGTTAGACATGCTTTTACTCCCCACTTTGTCTATGTGAGATTGCTTAGTGACTCATCCCAAAATTAAAACCTCACTACTCATGCACGCAGTCCTCACAGGCTGACAATTCTTATCCAGAATTAGCCTAAAGTAATAGGATAATCATTAGGTAAGTTACCTTATAAAAGATCATCTCTTCGAATCTGTGGTAAAATGGAAGATCACACCTGCCTGTTTAGCAGAGGAACCATTAAAACTTGCAAAACAAGTTGAAACACATAATTTTGGTTACATATAGCCTGTCCTCAGGAAGGGCCCAAAGTTGATGTACATTGAAGTGTTTTTAATTGTCATTCAGACTACTACAGTAGTTGGTGTGATAATACTCTTATCTCAGAAGATAACCCTCCATAAAACCTTTGCATTGTATGCTGAAATAATGAATACCAATAAAAGGAAGGCCGTCCATGCAGGTCCCTTCCAAAAGGATTTTTGTGGCCAAAGAGAACAGACCATATTTATCTACTGACTGCCTGGTTCTTGAGACTGATACTGAGCTAACCTGAGCTTGGAATGGTGAATTCAATTAGCCACAGTCACTGTTTGTAGGTCAGGTAAAATGCATTACGTGTGAAGAGCTGGAGAAGGCAAAGGCCCACCACATATTTGTTACACAGTTCCTGCTTCAAGAATATGGACCAAAGCGCTTGTTGCTGACAAACCAGTCCATTCCCACAGGGCAACTGTACCACGTGAGAACTGAGCTATTGTGTTTGAATATAAGAAGAAGCTTCAGATAAGAATAGAGCAACCTTTAATGATTTCTCTGTCTGTCTTGGTTCATTCACTAACTCAACAAATAGGTTTTTTAGAAAAAATACTGTCTGTATGCTAGGAGTAAACATCTCTGGCCTCTACCCTCATGGGACTTACCATCTTATAGTAGAATTTAGGTCATTAATTTTATTTGGACAGAGATCTTATGCTCTGATTTGTCTCCATCAGATAAAAAGAACACTATAAGTGTGGCAATGATAGGCAATAGAAGTAGTAAGAATTGCCCCTTAGGAACACCAGAACAATGATTCATATGCCAGAGGCTACACAGATCTTTGTATTTACATTAAAGGTACAAATCAATAGGAAGAAAGAAAGAAGATGCCTACAGATTAAACGGAAAGCTTCTTATACTTGCTAAAACAGACCATTCACCTCTATAATGATAGTTTCACCTCTATAATGTAAGACAGAAGCTCCAGGATGGAACCTAAAGATTTAGGAGCTCCAGGATAGAACCTGAAGATTTGCATGTCTAACCAGTCCAAAACATGGTTGTTGCTGCTGATCCCAGAACACATCTGAGAACTACTGGAAGAAGCAACAGTGATGCAGAGCTTCAAAACAGGATAATTAGAAATTGACAATGGTTAACATACTGCATATTGTTGTCTTCAAAGTAGTTGCTCAGATTACAAGACGTAGGCACGCAAAAGTAATCAACCAATATAAGCACAAATCGATCTTATCAATGGACTAAAAGCAATTAAAAGTATAATTATGTTAGCTTATATATATATGTATATATATGTATGTCATATGTATTGTAAGTCTCCAAGTTGGCCTGACTTTCCCAGCCCACAGCCTGCTTGTCAGCAGCAGCACTGCTCGCTGTAGGGAACTCAGCTCAGCACTGAGGCTGCCATTGGCAAACACAGGAAAGGAAGTAAGATAGGACAAGGAAGTTTGCAGGTCCTGGAGACATCTGGAGACACCCAAAAATTTACAATGGACACTTCCAAGGACTCTGCCCACTGAGTGCAAGATTGCCAGAAAACTTTAACCACAGGTGTTCATTGGGATCTTCCCACCTAAGGTCCCCTGCCTTCCCTCCATCCCTATAAAAGGGACACACTTCTCTTTGTTCAGGTCAGAAGGTCTTACATACTCTCTGCTTGAACCCAAGCACAATGAATTCCATGCCATTTTGCCTTTACACAAGCCTGATGGTCTCTGCTGTTTATGTTACATGTATATGTATTTTTGTGTCTACATGTATACATATTATATCACTTCCCTCATATATATAAATCATTGGATCATACAGACTGCTATGTAACTTACTCTTTCACTTAATAATACTTTACAAACATCTTTCCAAGTCAGTATAGCTATGCAACATAATTTGGTACATACTTTAAATTGATGGATCGTAATTACTCAAATGTTCCTTTTTTGCTGGATATTTAAATTGTCATACCAATTTTTTTCATGCTTAAACAGAATTAGCAAAAATATTCCGCTGTCTATATTTACATTCTTAATTATTTCCTAAAGACAAATTTCCAGAAGAAAAAAAGTCAAGTCAAAATGTATATAGATTTGTAAAGCTCTTAGGCTGTTGCTAGAAGACCCTATACAGAGAAATGCTGGATCATTTCACAGGCCGACAAACAGTGTATGGTTATCTTTTCATACTTTTCATGTAGCTCTGAGCATGTGTTTTTTAGTATTTGTTTGTTTGTGGGGCTGCCAATTTAGTAGAAGCTGTCTTGTTTACATTCTTGTTTTAGGTGGTCATTAAGGTTAGTAGTATCACATACTCAATGATATCACACTTCTGCCCTTGTACCTGTACGAATCTGGAACTTAAAATACTATTCTTCCTCCCATCCCCTTCCCTGTCCCCCTTTTTGAGACAAGATCTTACTATATAGCCCAGGCTAGCCTTGAATTCTCGTTCCTCCTGCCTCAGCCTTCTGACTGTTGGGGCTATAGGCATGACCCACCTCACCCAGATCCATAATCAACTCTTGGAAGAGCAATTTTTTAAATTTATGTATTTAATATTTTGTAAGATGCAGCATATTATTTTTATCTGTCACAAACAAATCTCAGCATAGACCAGCTTTTGCTGTATCTTGCAAGATTTAAGAAGGTAAAATTGTTACAAAAATTCTGTATTTTCCATTTTATGGTGAGATATACAAGTTTCTCAATATATTGAATAATTTGTTATAATTATAACGGACCTCATTTTACTCAGGAAATCAAGTATCTACTGTGATTAAAAGAGAAATCCGGTACAGCAACGATCCTGCTATCAATATTTATTGAGTGACCACATACCGTGAACACTGAAACTTTCTTGGTGATACACTAAACTGAACTTTCTTGTTAATACACAGGGACTATTAGGTGAAAAATATGGGAACATCCGAATTCCTGGAGAAGTCGAAGCCTCGGAGTTTGAGATGATTTTGGATGCTGCCATCGAGGCGAAGTTGGAGACCAAATTACTGGAAGAGTGGTACTGTCGGGATGAGAACTCTGTGCCAGCAGCTTATTACCTCAGACCCAAATCGGAAATGCTGAGAAGCAATAAAAATGCAGTAAGTATGCTTACATCTGGTAATCTGACCAGCTTCGATGAAGATAAAAATATGTAATATAACAACCATTGTCAATACCTATCGTTTTGTTCTGAAACCCTGTATCATTCATACTGTTTTTGCTTTGTTTGTTTTTGTCTGTGTTGTTGGCATTTTGCTATTGTTCTTTTTTTAAATTCTCTTTAAAATTTTTTAAAAATGCAGTAAGTCCCCTTCTCTCCATCTCTCTAAACTGTCGATGTTGTCCAGGGGTAAGTTTCTTTCTGAAAAGACACAGTAGATGGAAAGTCTATTCTGCTGTAGCCCCTAAAATTTCTTTTAACAACTGAATTCATGCCAATCATTGGGGAAATGCAAATCAAAACCACCCTGAAAGTCAGAAGGGAAGTGCTGGTGAGGAGGTGGGACTGGAAATTTGTGCAGCGACTTAGCCGACAGTAGAGCAGTTCTTCAAAAAAAGAAAAGTGAAATGGGATAGAGATATGGCTGAGTGGCAGCGTTCTCTGCTTCAATCCCCAGCACCTCACATGTGCACACACATTCACACACACTCCCTCACTCACACACAAAATTGAACTGTACCCGTTTCTGACACGAACAACATGCTTTCTTCCTCTCAGAATTGTGAAACCAGTAACAAAACAGAGCTGATTATACAGCAAAGGAAAGTGTTTTTTTGGCCACGGTAGGAAAAGCTGGGAGGAGTAACTCTCACAAAAAAACATACTACCTGAACAAAGGATTGGGTCCTTTTAAGAGAAAGGGGAGAAAAGAAAGGATTTTTGTTAATGAGCAGGAGAACTCATCATGATTTTTTCTGGGGAGAAATGAGATCCATCCAGGACATGTGGAACTGCTCTCTTTTAATGCTTACACGGGCCAGTTTCAGTTTGGGTCAGAAATGGACCAGACCAAGATGGCCCTGGCCAGTGGGAGTTTTAGGAGACTATGATGTGTAAACAGCAGCCCAACAGGATGTCTCTTATGATTGACATAGCTTTGTCCAGGTCTATACTGCGTGGTTTTATGGCATCCGGTGAAGTCTTGGGTGTTTATGTCACTGGCTAGGTGGGTAACTGGTCTGAAACAGAGCACAGATTTGGAAAAAGCAGTTATTTTCAGGGTTTAAGAGCCTGTTTGGTGACAGAGCTACCTTCTGACACAGCAATCCCAAGTGTGGATATACATCCAAAGGAAGATCACCGTTTCGAACAGACATCTGCACTCCCATGTTCACTGTAGCAGTACTCACGGTGATGTACACACACACACACACACACACACACACACACACACACACGTGCATGCAAGCAAATATTATTTACACTTTAAAAAGAAAATCCTAACATTAGCAACAGTATGGATTAACCCAGAAAACATTTTGCTAAGTGAAATAAGCCAACCACAGAATGACAGACACTCTATGGTCTCAATTATATGTAGACTCTGGGGCAGTTAAACTCAGGGTAACAGGGTAAAAAAATGTTTAAAAGAGGCTGAAGTGTGGGGAAATGGAGAGATATTGGTCAAAAGGCACAAACTTTTGGTTATGAGATGACTAAGTAGATCTCAAGTGTTCTCATCACAAAAGAGTAACTATATGAGGTGGTGAACATGTCAGCTAGCTTGACAGTGGTAATCATTTCACAATGTGTACATGTATCAAAACATTACACTATATACCTTAACATGTTTGTAAAAGGTAAGTCCAAAGCTAAGAAAATTGCAGGTGTTTGGTTTGCCTCTCTTATTAGCACCTCTCTTTTGAGCATTTCCTGGGGTTTTTTTTCCCAAAATATCTTTTGGGAATTCTACTGGTGAAAGCCTGTGAGTGATAAACTGTATCAATATTTATTTATCTGAAATATTATTTAGCCCGTTTTTCTAAACAATATCTGTATTTACTCTGATTATCATATGTCATGCCTTATTTGTGAATTCACATATCCTATCAGTTCCCTAAACTTTTAACCCTCATCTTGTCAAATAGTTCTCCTCTTCTGTTTTCTTTCATTTTTGCTCTTTATTTTGGTGTATGCTGGGCAGTTTCAGTATGTCTTTCACATTTTTTAATTATCTTCTATATTCCATATCCTTATGTCTGAGCTGTTTCCCAGAAGATTACCTCAGATGTTTTTTCTGGTTCACCAATACTTTTTAGGTGTATGTACTCTGTCCATACAGTGAGTTTCCAAATTCAACAGTTAAAATTTTTATTTTGTGAAAGGTTTTCTATGTGGTCTTTTAGGGGAAGGAAGTTGTTTTGGAGGGGTATTTGTAGAACTAATCCTTTTTAAAATCTAGATATTTTTATGGTCTCTTTTTAAAATTTGATATGTCTCCTTTAATATGTCAAACAATTAATGTATGTTCTTGTACCTTCTATTGAATCATGCTGTAAGGTTGATTCATGGCTAAATATAATGGAAATATTATTGTTGTTTTCCTTGGTTCCAAAGTGTATCTACTGTGTGTCCCCTAAAATTAAAATAAAGGAGGAAGTGAGGAAGAATTTTTGCATAGAACGTTGAGGGACATTTTTTCTTTAAGCCATAAATATCTATCCTTCTAAAGGAGCGCATCCTTGATAAAATCAGTCCCACAACAGCTTCAAGGGGAGGAGAGCAGTCAGTTAGCACCAGGTCCTCGTATATTCAGGACCTTGTATATTTGACTTTCAAATAGTAAACATAAAGCAACACAGTGAGCCCATGTCTCAAAAAATGAAGTCTTCCATTAAAAAAAAAAAAAACATAAAGCATGTTCTCTGTGCAGTATGAAACCACATCGGTATTCTTGATTTTTTTCTTCTTCTTACATGCATTATTCAGAGTAACTCTCTATACAAATATTATTTCTCATTCCCCAGTTACATATGCTAGGGGTAATATAGATAGCAAACAGTGTGAAACTTCAAGATACTGGTTTGCACAGCAAAGGAAAATGGTTTTTTTGGCAAAGTGTTTTTTTGTTTCCACAGTGGTTTGGGGGCATTTGCTTATATGTTACCATTTAATTGGCTTTATTTATTCCACCTTCATTTATTTCTGTGATCCTTTAGGGAAATGTAAACTATTCCCCAGGCTCCATATGCTATTTCTGCAAAGTTGTTGTGGTATATATGAATAAGATTATCCTCAAGACTATGTAAGTGTTCCTTTCTTGGTAGGCAATCCTCTCATTTTATATCCTAGTAGATTATCAAATCCAGTGAGGCAGAAGCAACTAAAAACAATTAAATTGTAACCTCCTGCACTAGTCTCTTTCCCATCGATGGGATAAAATAGCTAACACCTACAATGTTAAAAAGAAGGTGTTTATTTCAGAATGTTTTAGAAGGTTAGGGTTAGGGTTAGGGTTAGGATTAGACAGATGAAATGAGACACTGTAGAGCACCTGTTATACTATCAGCACATAGTAGGCCTTCAAGTAAGAGGAATTCTCTTGCTCTTAAATACTGTTTTTTCTTTGATAATTTTATAAATAACTTTTCACTTTTACCTTTCCATAGCCACAGCCTCCTGGAAACGCTGAAAATGAGAAGCCATGGCAAGAGATAGCGGATGAGATTAAGATGATATTTAAGGCTGCAGTCAAACTGTTACATGAAAAGGGTAAAATGAAACACAGCCAAGCTAAGAGGTACCTGTTCTCAGGTAATTTTCGCACATCCTCAGTAAACTATGGAATACACGGTTGAATAGATGAGTTCATTGCATCCCTTTTAAGGCTCTATAAATTTAATTGCATTTACTGCCTGGCAAATGTAATGTTTCTAAATGTTTCCATGTCCTGAAGAAGCAAGTGTTCCCTTGTTTCAGCTCATAGAAAATCCTTACCTTGAGGGCTTCTCCAGAGAGTGTGATTCTGAAAGAAGTCGGAAGTGGCTGGGTCTGACAGACCAGATTCTACTGTGTTTCTTCATTTTGCTATTCATTCATTCATTCACCGAGGCGCCCAGCTCACATTCATGGACATTTGCCCTACTTTGTGCCAAGCACTGAGGAGATGACAGGGATTAAAAAAAAAAAAAAAAAACAACAAGATCTCTTTATTCTTCTGGAACTTATTTTTTGGTAGAGGAAAATAAACGATAGTTAATTCATCAAGTAAATGAACAAGATCTCTTCAGAAATGATAAGTACTTTGAATAAAATAAAGTACAGTGATAGGATTCTAGTGACTCTTGAAGAATCCTGGCAGATATTGTGGGCAATAAGGAGATGACCTTTGAGCTCAATAGCAGAAGAGATCAGAGCTCACAGTGCCTTGCCTGTCTAGGGTAGAGAATCCCAGACAGGTTCATGGTCACTGAGACTGGAACATGCTTAGCAAATTCCACTAGAGAAAGAAAGTCTAGTAGCCAGGGTCAGGGACAGAAAGATAAGGCAGTAAGGTGAGCACGGGCCAACATTAGAGAACTTCATTTTCTATTCTAGGTGGCACAGGAAGGTGTGAGCAAGGAGTGGCGAGTTCTAATTTAACATTAACAAAAGTTTTCCCAGCTTCTGAGCAAAGACTCCCTTGTCAGCCTTTCTAGCCTTGGAAAGCAGGCTTCATATTAGAAGAAGCACAGAAAACCACAGACCTGAAGGTGTCATCATTTCTGGAGAACAAATAGTACTGGTAAAAGCAATCAGACCTGCAGTGTAGCATTCATTTTGAAGGTTGATAGTAAAAGATTATTGAGGAAGAAACAGTAGTAGTTGCGTTTTCAGGTTTTCAAATGGTATGACAAAATATGTGTAAAAACCTAAGCATACTTGAAGCATGCTTGCATGTATTTCACATACTTTTTGACATATTCCAAAAAGAAGCTATCAAAAAAATGCACATTGTTTTATGTCTCCCTAAAATTATAAAATTCTCAGAAAAAAGTATTACATATCTCTAGAATATAGAGGTTAATCTATATGCTTGTTTGTTTGGTACCTTTTGATCCATTTTTGAGGCACTGGCTGTTCATCTTTATCAATGATAAAACCACCCTTTTCTAAAAATATGCTGTGTTTGAAAAATGCTCAGAGCAAAGCTTTTCTGTCCTTTCCATAAAAGCACCCATGTGAGGAAGGCATCCTCTTACAATCATGCAGCTCAAGTGAGTAAGTACCTCATCAGCAAGCACTGTCCTGAAATTTCATCCATTCTAAAGAACTTGTCCACGTGGATAATAGCCACACAGATTAATCATTTCATATGAACTACTGCAAATTGTCTCTTCTCCATTTGGAATGACATTTCCTAAAGATACACATACTCGTGATTTTTTTTATTTCTTGCACATTTCAAGCTTATTTTGAGATCATGCCAAATTTTTATCATAATCAAAATTGGTGGAATGCCAACTGCTTCAAATAGATGTAATACATTCTGTAATAGTTTCAGACATCTTGAAAATAGGAACATGAGAAAGAACTATAAAAGTATATTATCTTTTCATTTGAATATAGTTTTTCTTCTGCTTTACCTGTTTAAGCAATAGGAAAAGAGAAATAGATTAGACTTGAAACCAGTACCTTTCTGTGGGTGTCAAAATTGAGTGGCTTTGGGAATAATACAGAGGGTAATGTCTCACAGATGATAGTTTCGAGGGCCAGAAATCTGTCCCCAGTATTACCTTCATCAGGATGATGACTTACTAACCTTACTAAACTTACTATGACTTACTAAATTGTTGTATTTTAAGGAAAGTGCAAAGACAGAAAACAAATATACTATTTTAGTAAGGAGAAGGGAAAATTTAATATTTGTACATAAATATCAAGAATTCCATTAGTCAGCTTTCTGATACTATAACAAACACTTGAGGTCATAAACTTAAGGAGATAGAAGGTTTATTTTGTCTGACAGTTATGGAGCTTTCAGTGATCTCACTGCTCTTGAGTCAGTGGTGAGGCCACATATCATGGTGACAGCAAGTAGGAAAATAGTTTACCTCATAGCCAAGAATAAAAGAAAAAGAGGGAGAAACAGGAGTCCCACTGTCGCATTTGAGAGCAAGCCCTAGTGACCTAACACTTCCTGCTGGGCCACACCTCTGCCAGGTTTTACCATGTCCCATTACACCACTGTGGAGAGGAAGTCTTTAACATCTTTGCCTTTGAAGCATGTTCCAAATCCAAACTGTAGCAGCAGTTATGACAGGTCCCCAAAATCATGAGGATCCACCTCACCTCCAGAAAACACTCTATAGAGTTAACTTGCATCGTATCACTTACTCAGGTTTATTTACTAAATGTGAATCATTCTAGGCACTCTGTATACAAACTCTTTCTCCCCACCACAACCAGGCTTCCAATTTATCCATATCTCTTTTTATGTCCCAAAATCCTGATTGACACATATAAGGCTACAGTTGAGTTGTTTGCCGGGAGTCCCAGTGGCACTGTGTATGTCTGACCATCAGGCATCCTGGTCAGATCCATAGTTGGACCTCTTCCTTTCTCTCCCTGGCCATTGGAGAGCGAGGCAGTCTGCTAATCCAGTGTGCCTGCAAATTGCTGGAAAAGAGATGGGCTGAATGTGCTTTGTGCACCAGCTCGTATGTCTATATTTCTCACATCCAGTCTACCCTGGAACATGTATTTATTCTTCTACAAAAGGAAAGGTAGACACATGTCATATAAAACCCTGTACCAAGCTTCCTTAATCAGCTTGCCTGATAAAAATCATTTGTTAAAATATCCTGATGCACATGGCACAACTTCCTAATCACAGTTGGCTATAAACATGTCTTTTTCACTTGAATCAGAAACTTTTATGGGTTGTTATCACTATGGAAAAAAAATATCACAAGTTCTACTAAAAGTTATTTTTTAAAATAACATTCCTTAATACATACTTTAGTGAATAGATATGTGTCTATTTTAGTCTTTGCTTGACATTGAAGTTGTGGCCATTACGTTGGAATGTATTAAATTTCTGACCAAACCAACCCTGTGTATTCAGAGCCCTTTCCCCACCTTGCTGCTATCAAGCGCAGCCAGAAGTTTCCAAAAAAAGCTTTCTGTGACTTCCCCAAGTGTCTTCGAACCCTGTCTGCTTGCTCTCTTGCACCATGTTCTTCCCTGTTGAGGGACTAAGGACAGTCATATTTGTGGGAACCTAGAACTGATATCTGTTCTCCTCTACTGAACTGTAAACTCCATGTGTTAACTCCCTGGTGCTGACATAAAAGAACACCATAAACTGTGTAGCTTATTAACAACAGAAATTTGTAAAGCGTGGAAGTCAAAGACTAAAGTGCCTGCGTATTTGATGTCTCTTGAGGACCCACTTCCTGGTTGGTAGATGATGTGTCCTCATTGCTTCTTCACAAGGAGAGACATGAGCAAAGATAAAGATGTGACTTTGCAGATCAGAGTGTCTGTTAAATTTAACAGATAATATCATCAGCTTCCATGTTAATAGGTCTGCAAAATATTGATTATAAAAGCCAACCCTTAATCTTAGATTGAGATGAAGGCAGTGTCTCATTAATAACAATTGAGGTTGATGATTGAGTAATAGAATTTTTCTCCAATATTTGGTTGTCAAGGGTGTTATTATTGGATTTCTGCTTCTGTTTTACCTCCAACAGAGCTTTAATTAGGCCAGGCCCCTTGTTTAAGGGCACTAAACTCTTTTGTAAGGGGCATTAGTCTCATTCATGAAGGATTCACCCCCATGATCTCATCACCTAGCAAAGGCCCTGATTGGATTAGTATCTGGGGGTTTAGGTTACAACACACAGATTTGCAGAGGAAACACAAATATTCAGTCTGTGGTGATCCAGACTGCCTCTCCCCTCAGTATTGTCTGCTTTTCTCCCCAGTGTGTCCTAAGCAACCAGCAGGATGCTGGCACAGGGTTTGTGCTCAATGAAGACCAACTGGATGAAGGGGAAAAAGAGGAAAGGGCATGAGGGAGGTCAGCAGCCAGCTTTGAAATACTGCTGGCTTTAATGTTCTGAAGCGGCTTCAAATGATTTATAATGTAAATGTACTTGTGTGTAAGCATATTGTTGTAAGCCACATATGGCTTAATTTAGAGGAAATAACATTCTATGCTAGGTTATTTTCCTGTGCTTTTTCTGATGGATGTTAGGAATTTAACAATTACAAAGGAAATTTTATTTCACTCAGTATTCAGAATGTGATGTAATTGTTGTTGTTGAGACAGTCTCACTAGGTAGCCCAGGCTGGCCCTGAACTCACAGTCTTCCTGCCTCAGCCTTCTGGATGCTGGGAATATAAGCATGTACCACCCCAATCAGTTTATATTTTGTTTTAAAGCATGCTTTTATGTTTATATTTGAACATAAATGGTCCCAGGTACAGTATACTTCAAACAAAATGGAGAAGCCAGATTATAAATAACACAGAATTAGCAAACTGGCTGCTGTCATTCAGCCTCCTCCTGTTTCCTTCCTGGTCCCAATTGGTCCCTGCCCTTTTTGCACTGTTAGAACAACTGAAGTAGGAGAGGGACACTAGCGAGCAACTTAAAAATATCAACTGTAAGTTGGTATGCTTTCTTTCTTATGCTGATGTTTGACCTCTTCCTTCCATCAAGGAGGAAATTAACTAATTTTGCTACAAATCTATTCTTCTGGATTCCAGGCTGTTCAGGAAAAGACAAATAAGGAGTTTAAAAATTCAGAAATAATGCTAAGGGCTCAAGATGTAGCTCAGTGGTATGGCATTTGCCTGGCATGGACAAGGCCCTTGGGTCAATTCCCATTACTGGGAGAATAAAAGAAAAGAGAGTACTCCACTACAGTTCATAGGTGAAACAGCCTACCACCAATAACTAAGATCTGTGTATTGGGAATGTGAACACATTGCTCCTTTGTTCATGGCAATAAACTGTCTCTTATTTTTTTTCCAGCTATTGAGGACGAGTTTGACTTTGCTCTAGGCAAGCAGACTCCAGCATTCCTAAAGAAGTGTGTTTGCTACATTAGGAAAATTGCTAATATTGAGCGCTTTGTGAAAATCCCAGAGATGGGGAAATACATGGATATAACTGGAACAGAACCAAGGATCATTCGTGACCCAGAAGCTCAAGAGAAGCTGATCAAACTCAGGGATGAATTTATTCCTACCATAGTGGCATCATCTAACTTAAGAGTGTACACATCTGTTACTCATTGTGACATGAAACTGGGCTATTCCCAAGAAATAGAAAATCATTACATAGAAGGACTTGGTAAGCAATTTTATGAGGACATGATTGATATAATTCAAGCAACAGTACAACAAAATTTTGATACGGAAACTGATACGCTCTACGATGAGATCCTTCAGCATTCATCACTTTGTAAGACATATGCTTCCTTCTATGAGTACAAGTGTGAGGCTCTGAACATTGTGCATAAATACATCCTTCCCAGCAAGACAGGGCACATCAACCCTCTTATCATATATGGTGGACCATGCACTGGAAAGACCCTTCTGCTAGCTGAAGTAGCAAAGAAGGTAAAAGTCTGTTCTTTCTCATTTACGAATATTTGCAAAAAACTCTTTCTTAGGAGAAAAGAATAAATTGATGCAGCCATTTCCATTTCCTGTGTACTACCTGAATCATAATTAGTCTTTTGGAATGACTACTTCTGTGTTTCTTTTTGTTGGTATATTAGTCTTTTGGAATGACTACTTCTGTGTTTCTTTTTGTTGGCTATGTTGGGAGAACAAGACTCATGGGGTGCAGCTACAAATCCACCTAATTTCTTTTTCTCACTGATCAAACTCTTGTGTGGTTAGTTCCTCCACCCCATTTGGATGAAAACTAGGACAGATCCCAAGACCTCTTTTCATCCACTTCAAGGAATCTAGCCCTCTCTCTGCTTCTAGTCACTAGATCACTCTAAGGTGATAATTAAAACTTCAGCCTGCATTTCTGCCCCCAGCTGAGGACTGGCATAAGCCAGGCATCAATAGTGGCAGTGGGGACATGGCCAGCTTCTTTTTTTGTCCATGTCGCTCTTCCTTCCCTCCTCTCCTGACCTC
This sequence comes from Chinchilla lanigera, assembly GCF_000276665.1. Classification (NCBI taxonomy): domain Eukaryota; kingdom Metazoa; phylum Chordata; class Mammalia; order Rodentia; family Chinchillidae; genus Chinchilla; species Chinchilla lanigera. The sequence continues at coordinate 9,641,007 of NW_004955443.1, read as the reverse complement.
AGCCACACTGATGACCCTATCAGTTTTTAGAGTAGGCAATACAGGGAAAGGAAGGTAATCAGAAGGTTCCTACATAACCAGTGTTTTTGTGAGCTTAGCGCTGAATTCCTTGTCCTTATGTGGTGTTTAAAGCTACCTCTCATCTCTTCTGAGGCATTTTCATGGTTTTCCAAAAGTTCTTTCTCTCCTGAAAATCCCACCTGAGCCCTGCAGAACACCTCTCACTACAAGACAGTGCATCTTTTTTTCTAACTCTTTTACTTTGCCACCTCCTAGACGTCAAGCAATGCAGTTCCAATGTCTTTCTGCCAAAATCCTCTCACAGCCCAGCACGCTCCTTAGACAGGGCGTGGAAAAGGCAGAGCAAGCAAACATCTCTCTCTTGCTGATGGCCCAGATTAGATACATCAGAACCACCCTGACCAACCTACAGGCCAGGCCATGCATTGCCAAGTGCACAAGTGGCAGACCAGCCAGCCTGCCACCTGACCTTCATGTTTCTCAGATGTCATCAGACACCAGATGTCTTTGCCGCTCAGGCTTTAGGGAACACCCTGTAAGGAGCCCATGGAAGCCCCTTCCCCTGGGCTAGAAGTGAAGAATGAGCATCATTCTGACCTCCTCTTTTGAGACGAAGTAGTGAGAAATAGAATGATATTCTCATCCTCAATCTCCATTAAACTGGTCTTCAGAACTTCCCTTTCCAGCCCTGCACGAAGGTCTGGAACTTACTTTGGAAGGTAATATCTATTATTTTTCTTCCTCTACCTATGCTGGGCTAAACTGGCTCCATTTTTAACTTCCTGATAATACTTGGTATGCTGGTTTCTATTATTCTAGCATTAACTCAGAATTAATTCTAGCATTAATTGTACCATTAATTCACTAATTCAGAATCTCCACATTATTCTTCTATGGTTACTTTCTTAAGAACAGAGCTTTCTTAAACTTCACATTCTCTGTCATGTCCTACACAATCTCAAACTGGTCGTCTTGAAGACAAAAATAGGACCTGCTCCATCATGCCTTATGTGGGGATTAGGTTCCAAAGTAAACTCATAGGCAAATACCAGGTATACCACATTTGTCTTTGAGAAATCCTTAAGAGCTAATTTACCATGCCTTAGTATGTCAGGTCCAGTTGGTGTTCATCTTTGTGTTATAAAATATGGCCCCCATCTTCAACTGAGCACAAGATGGGGCAGTAAACTTGTACGCAGGAATTCCATTACATCAGAATAAATTGTGTCTTTATGTGAGTGTGCTACTACGCACTGGTTTGTGTATCTTTGAACTGCAGGATTATTCCAAGTAAGCATGATGGTGACACCATAAGAGATAAGTGAGAACTGAATTTGAATAAGTTAATATTCACATATTCCATTTCATTCTCACTCCAGGGCTTTTCTCCTGGTGGGCTGGCCAGCAGGAGAAAATAGTGTTAATTTGACCAAGTGAATGTTCATGTGATGCATTTCCTCTAGGGCTCTAGCATGCCCTAGAGGTCAGGGATTATATGGGATGTACAGATTTGCCTATGCAGAAAACAGTGCCTGCGGGACACAGAGCACTAACAGTGCAATGTCCATCAACTTGGGAAATACCTTTCTGAGGTCCCCATCCTCTACATACTTTGTCCAATTACCTGCCTCTATCCACAGTCCAGTTCTGGTTGTTTGAAGAACCTCACCTGATTCTAGGTCCCCTCCTATATTCTGCTTGCCTATCTTCTAAGGAGAATCACTGGCCTCCCATCAAGAACAACTTCCATTCTCCTATGACGTGTTGTCTCTTGTAAGGACAGACAAACATATTGTCTTGGTCTCTTGTGTTACCCAGCATTTTCTATTTACACCAGTTGTAGGGCCATTCTCCACAGACGTATGCAGTAACCTGTGGTGGGCAGGAGGGAAGAGGGTGCATGTAATCACCGTGATCAGTCAGTGTAGGAACAAACTTTTGCTTCTGATTTGCTACCAGTGAACACTGGTGACATGACAAGATTATCTTTCTTGAAACCACCTTCCAAAGTTGGAGCTAAACACCAACAAAATGCTTATTTTTCTTAATAGGTCATTGTTAAATTGGCATGCCTTAATCTCCTCCTTTATTTCTTAACCTGAACTCTCTCTTGAGGAGCACAGTTTCATAAATTTACATCCTAATGTGTAAAAATACTTCCTTTTCTAAAGAGTATCCTTCGTAAATTCATGGGATTACTAAAAGATTTTGTCTCTTTAAAAAATACTCATTTGATCACACACCTTCTCATCTGTGACCTTTCAGACAGAAAAAAATACTAAATTTAGTATGTACTTTATATATTATATATTTTATCTCCAACACCACAGTGTAAAAAAGAAAAGAAATTATTAGAATTAGAATAAAAACCAGATATGATTTCTACTCCACCTTCATCTCATGATGACCATTAAACAAAGAATATGTCATTTAGCCAGCCTGGTCCTCAGTTTCCCCTTTAAATAAACAGCACTGTAATCACATCTGACCTTCAGAGAGACAGTAAGGACAGAGGACTTCATGCTTATATAGCAAACCATTGTTAAAATCACATCATCTAACAAAACTGTCTTCACCAGCATTGTGAAGATTTTATAAGAAAAATAATAATCATAATCATGACCCTACAGCACCACAAAAATGTCTCTGAATTATAAAAATGATATTAGCTATAATTTTAATACTGAATATTTTATTAACATTCTAATTAACTGGAAAATTGACCAGCTATATATGATATGTGCTCTTGATTAATGAAAATATTTAACTCATTACAACTTGTAAATCATTACTTAATCCAGTCATTAAACACTAAGTGCCACTACTATGTGCCAACGACTGGGCCAAGAAATGGATGAAAAGCTGAACACATTAGCTACTCAGATTTACACTTTCATGGACAACTTTGCAGTTTTTAGACTATGAGCTAAATATTTCCTTACATTGAAATAATACTCATTACTATTTTACTACCTGAGGAGTCACCCGTAGTTTTTGGTGCACGAGCCTTGTGACACCTCTCTGGCCTTCCCAGAGGGTCTGTTTCTCAGTTCTAGGCTGCTGTCTGCATAGTTCATGTTACCAGAGGTCTGTGAACAACACTGTAAAGAGAGAGAATGTTGGATTGCGACCACATGAATTTCAGCCCCGTTCTAAACTCCACTTGTATGTTTTTAGGCTTATGGCTGGCTGCATGATGACACGGGACCAGAATCTGACCCAGTAATAGTTGTGAGATTTCTCGGAACAACGGACATGAGTACTGACCTTAGAACTCTCCTCCTAAGTGTTTGTGAACAGTTGGCAGTTAACTACCGGTGTCTGGTTCAAAGCTACCCTAAGAAGATCCATGACCTCCGTGATTTATTTATAAACCTTTTGAATGAGTCTTCACTGCAGAGACCTCTGGTAATAATATTCGATGCCCTAGAGCAGCTGTCAGAGAATGATGATGCCAGGAAGCTGTGGTGGCTCCCCGCTCACCTTCCCCACTTTGTGCGGATAGTCCTCTCCACACTGCCCAGCAAGCACGGGATCCTACAGAAACTAAGGTGCCTTATCCATGAGGAAGACAACTACATCGAGCTGATTCCCCGGGACAGGAAGATGTGCAGCCAGGTCCTCAAACACCAGCTGCTGCGGGTCAAAAGGAAGGTCACATCAGGCCAGCAGATTTATGTGAACAACGCATTCTCCAAGTGCACGCTGCCAATGTTTGTGAACCTGACCTTCAGGGAGGTGAGACACTGGCGATCTCACAAAGACGTTGATGAATCCTCTCTCTGTGTCACTGTTCATGAAAGTATAGAGCATTTATTCTGGTCCCTGGAGAAGAAGTGTGGTCAGAAACTAGTCTCTAGGGCTCTTGGCTACATTACCATGGCCAAAATGGGTTTGAGTGAAATGGAACTGGAGGACGTGTTAGCCCTAGACAACAGCGTCATGAACGAGCTCAATGAAAACAGCAGGCCCAGCAATCCCCTGAGAGTACCTTATCTGTACATCGCAAGGCTGAAGGAGGGTCTCACGGGGTACTTAATAGAAAGGCACGTGAAGAACGTCACACTCCTGGTCTGGGCCAACAGACATTTGCAGCTTATAGCCCAGAAGCTGTACCTGCAGCAGAACAGTGACCTGCGTGAAATGCACACCATCCTGGCGGATTATTTCCTGGGGGTCTGGTCAGGGGGCCGGAGGAAAGCTTTCTGCCTTGAAGACCCCTACTTGAATGGTTGCCTTGACTTGGAAAATAGAAGCCTACTTGAGGAAGAAAAACACTTCATGGAACAGGCCTCCTTTGACAGGCAGGCCCCAGACCAGCCCTGGGTTTTTCAGTGTAATCCACTGGAACCTGACATCTTTTTCGTCAATCACCGGAAAATGTCTGAGCTTTTGCACCACCTGACAAGGTGTGGAAAAACCGATGACCTGCTTTACGGCATCATCATGAACTTCAGCTGGCTGTATACCATGATCAAAATTGGCCAGTTTGACAAAGTGCTTTCAGACATCGAGCTGGCTTATAATTATTCACAAGAGAAGGAGCTAAAATTCCTGGCCAGCACCCTCCGCGGCATCAAAAACAAGGTCATTGCATCTCCCGGCTCCCTGTCAGCAGAGCTGCAGCAAAGACTGCTGCCTGTTGTAAGTTCCCTGCCCAAACTGAGACACCTTCTTTTAGAATGCGACAAAGATGGGCCCAAGTATTGCTCCATTGTGCCCCTGCATTCATCCATGGATGTGACATACAGTCCCGAGCGTCTTCCCTTGTCATCCAGTCACCTACATGTCACAGAGATTCTGCCCACCTGCAACCCTAGCACTGTCCTCACAGCTCTAGAAAATGGTTCCATCAGCACATGGGATGTAGAAACTCGCCAACTCCTCAGGCAAATTACTACAGCCCAGTCTGTCATCCTAGGCATGAAGCTCACAAGTGATGAAAAGTACCTTGTGGTTGCTACAACAAATAACACCTTGTTGATTTATGACAATGTCAATTCTTGTCTCCTTTCTGAGGTAGAAATCAAAGGAACCAAACATGGAAGCAGCTCTACCTACATCAATGGATTTACACTATCTGTCCACCATGCCCTTGCCTGGCTCGAGGCCAGCAAAGATGTCACTGTCATTGATCTGCTCTATGGATGGCCTCTTTACCAGTTCCACTGCTGGTATGAAGTGACCTGTGTCCAGTGCTCGCTGGATGGGGTGCATGCTTTCTGTGGACAGTACCTAAACACTACCACCATATTTCATTTAGGGAGTGGAGAAAAGCTATGTACTGTGACATCTGAGTTTTCAGGTGGGTTTGTGAAGTTTCTTCTTATTTTGGACACAGCTCAAGAGATGGTAATGGTAGATAGTGAGGGAAGTCTTTCTGTTTGGAATACTGAAGACATTTCCAACCCCCAGCTGACTGATGACTTTGACTGCAGAAGAGAAGACAGTGAGGTGGTCACCATTGAACTTTCAGAGGACCAAAGTGCAATTCTGATTTGTAAGGCTCTCAGCATTGAACTCTTAGATACTGGAATGTGGAAGGTGGCTGAAAAGTTCAGAGCCAAGCACAACGAACGCTTTGTATCTGCTGTGCTGTCCAAGAATGGAGACTGCATTATTGCTACCATGGAGAACACCCCAGCCGTGTTTTTCTGGAGACGGGATACAGGGCAATGCATGGCAAGCCTACAGGAAATCTCAGGTACCATAGTTAAGTTGGTGAAATCCAGTCACCACAATATGTTACTGTCTTTATCAACTAGTGGTGTTCTTTCTATTTGGGATATAGATATAATCACAGCTATGTCCAACATAGATAAGACTGGGAAACCCATCCAAAGCCTGGTGTTGCCTGCCAGAGGGGAAATAATTTACTCACTTGATGGCTCTGATTGTGTTCATAAGTGGAACTTCAGCAGTGGGTTCATTGAAGCAGTATTTAAGCATGAAGGAATAGTTGAGCACTGTGTGTTAACATCTGCAGGAGACATAATGGTGACATCAGACGACAAAAGCAGCCAGTATGTCTGGCACACCAACAGTGGGGAAAACCTCTTCCGAATCAACGGGCAGAGAATCTCTCAGCTGCTGATTACACACAATGACCAGTTTGTGGTTTCCCTCTGTGAGGAAAACGCCTCCAGGGTTTGGAGACTAGCCACAGGCCACAGGGTCTGCAACATCCTAACCACTCTGCAGAATGCCTTCATTACCTCGGCGAACACCTTCGTGGTGGGAATGACTAAAAGCAAAGTGTTGGCAGTCAGTCTTTGGACAGGAAGTATCACCAAGAAATTCTGCTGCGAAGACGGTACTACCATTGTGAATTTTAAATTGATCCCTGACTGTCCCGACATCATCGTGTTTATCACCTCAGCCGAGACTGTAAACGTCTGGAGCCTGACGGATGAGGTGATCTGTCGATGCGTGCAACTTCCAAACAACTTCTTGAAAAATCTAGAGGATTTTGAAATTTCTCCCAATGGAAAGCTAGGCATTATATCCAGGGGAGATGAAAATATCAATGTGCTAGATTTACACAGTGGTAAATTAAGGGTGGTTCACGCCTCTGGAGTCATCTGGCGGCAGAGGCTGTCTCGTGATGGTCGCTACCTGGTATACATTTGTTTCCGAAATGGGGAGGAGGAGGATGAAAATGGTGCGATATCCAGCTTAATTGTAATGAGGCTGGCAGATGGCAAAAATATCGGTGCTTGTTCCCTGTACAAAACACCAACTTTCCTTGCGCTTTCTCAGAGGCACTTGAACATCATTGTGGGATTTGACGATGGGAGTATAGGGATATACACGGTAGTGGACCGCGTAGATGCCGCGCTGAAAATCAAGATCGCCACTTCAAACAGCAGGCAGATTTTCAGCAACGCAACCCAGACATCCAGGCCAAAGTCTAACAGTTACTGTTTTAAAATGTCTGTGGATTGCTTATGGAGAGAGTCCACTGAGGTCTTTGCAAGAGACAGCCCTATCACAGTGAGCGACTCTTCAGAGTCCAATGAAGCAACACCCTCGAAGAAACACAACTCTTGTTATGATCGGGTGTGCTCTGCCCTAGAACCCAGGGGCCACAGTTACACCCCCGATAACTGACCAAATGTTAATCCTGCTCCATGGAAATATATGATCCACATACATAGGGAAAAAACAAAGTGCGTCTTCTGGATCACAAACGATAAAGTACTCATTTGTTTAGAAGACAGCAGAGAGGCTGGAATTGCAGTGTTTTGTTAACATGTTCATGAAACACAGAGAAATGTGGAATGAGTTTTGGGTGCCAACTTTTTGTTAGAGAATTTCTAGGGGTGGTACATAAGTGGCTATTTCACCTTCAAGAGAGAGGATAAAAGTTTTTAAAATTAGCTGTGTGATAAGAAGCAGTGTAGTTGATTTTCTTGGTTCAGAAGAGAGAGGCTACAGTTACATGTAGACTGTTCGGACTGGCATTAGTTCTACAAAAAACAGTTGAAATCGTGGGGACAGTAGAGCTGTTGGACTCCGAATGATTGTGTGATAAGTAAAACACAGCCTTAATCTCTCTTTACATTTTCTGATCCTGACAACTGTGTAAACCTAGTCTGCAGAGGAAGGGTCTACCGGTGCAAAATCATGTAACAAAAATGCCCAGATATATTCCCAGGTTCCCAAGAGACACAACATGAAATGTGAGACCATGAACTGGACTGAGATGAGAACTAACTACCGCTATCCTAGGGCTACTGAACACAGAGAGTCAGTCTTCTTTAAAATACAGTTGCAACAAATGCATGCAAGGGTTTCTGTATAGTGGAATATATGATTTTTAAACTGTTTATTTCTGGGGCTGCAAAAGAACACATTTAATAAGAAGCCACAATTTTTTCACATCTTTTTTGAGATGCATATTTGTGCTGAGTGTAAAGAAGAAGTACAGAATGGGCATTACAAATTTGATCAAAACATGTCATTTCTATTGTACTAATAAAAAAAATCTGTACTATTGAGACAGTTGTATGGGAGCATAAATTATTTCCTAAATCCCTGCAGTATCTCTTAATAGAAAGCAAGCTTTCTTAACATGCCATCTCAGAAATACTGATGACATTTGCCTTACTCTCATTCCTCTTCTTTCCTGTGTAAAACGCAGATAGATAACCAAATACTCTGGGACAAACTGAATATGCCTGTCTTTGTGCTAAAATATTCCATAAATCTTAAGGGTGTCCAAAGGTTCTTTATCGTCCCTGTTTGTAATCACTTTCTTACTTCTATAAACTGTATGTATGCTTCTTTATCTGTTATACTTCCAGGCTGAGGACTCTTCTAAGACTTTTATAGTCTTATCTATCTCAGAGCTGAAGCTATGAAATGATATCAGACGTTTTTTAAAACCTACTACATCTATTTAAAAGAAAATGTTACACAGAAAGTGAAAGTGATTTTTGTCCTGTAGTATTTTCCACATGGCATGTCTTTGGATAACTTTTCATAGGGGCTGGTAGTTGTGGTTTGCTTTGGTTTTCTTTGAAAGTGGCAGTCACTTTAATAAGAATAATACAAGGAACATTTTTGTGCGATTCTGCCATGAACTCATAGGTCCCTAGCCAGATCTTTAACCTTACCAGTGTATTATTTTTGTGGACTACAAAATAAAGGTAGTGATAGGTTCTGCTCTTGCCCTGTTGGGGATATTTGAGAATAATGTGAGAAAAACATATAGTGACATTTTGATTGTTAATGCTAATGGGGAAAAAAAGTGATATATAGAGAATCCAAATCAATTGTACTTCATTTTAGAAAGAAGTTTACTATATAAGTATTCAAAGATGTGATTAAGACATAAATACCCCACTACATAGTGAAAGATTTTTCTCAGTATGTTCCCCTGGTTTAGCTAGCAACCAGGGAGATGGTTGCCCAGAAAGTGCTCAGACCTATGTACCAATCACCCGGAGTGGACTGGATGAGTCAATGCTGTTTAGCTCTTTGGGCAACACTTTCTTACTCTTGTATTATCAGTTGGACCTCCATGCCATACATTTCTAAGAACTATATTCCTAGGTGGATTAAATGTAGTGTGTGAATGTTCTATGTAAAAGCCAATAGAGTATAACAAGTGACTTGAATGATTTTTCCTAACTTGTTTGCAACTGATAGCTCACATTGAATGTTTTTATGTAAACTTTGTATTGTTGGGAAGAATTACCCAATCAGAGATTTATATTTTCATAAATGTTACATTTAGTTAAATTTTGTTACAGAGTTGTTACGCTAGAAAATTATTTCAGTCTTCAAACAATATAGTCTTGTGTATGTATTGTTTGTATGAATAAAAGATAAACCACTTAGATTTGTGTGCTATTGGTTTTTCTCCCCATCTTTGGCAGAAGTAGAAACCTTGAGTAGCAGTGATAATTTTCCATGCTCACTGAATACTTATAAGAGCACTAGGCACCGTTCTCAGAGTTTTGCATGTGCTAAGCTGTACAGTTTTCAGAATGGCCGTTGGAGATGGGTACTGTTATTATTCCATTTTCACGGATGAAGAAAATTAGACACAAAGGGCCAGGGAAAAGAGCTGAACAAGAATTCAATGTATTATGAATGGCTATATTCAGTACCCAGGAGGCACTCATGGACAATGACCTATAAGCTGTTTTCCAACTTGCAGATGAGAGATCAGCCTGGTTTCTTGATGATCACTGGAAGTTGCTACCAACTCTCAGGATTTTCACATATACAGAAATAATTAATGAGCTCACTCAGTAACTATCTTCTCATGCATTTTTTTATTTTAAAGAGAAAAGAACAAAGACAACAAAAAACAACACAAAAACTATAAAAATAATACAGAATTTCAAAACAAGATGACAGGAAATCAACAATGGTTGCTGTATTACTTATTGTTATCTTCAAAGTAGTTGCTCAGATTACCAAATATAGGTATGCAAGATTGATCAAGCAATTACACATTAACTGTTCCCTTCAATAAGCCAATAGAAATTAGTAGTACAATTATCTTAGCTATCTTGTGTATAAATACATGTTTTTCCTTCTTTCTTTCTTTTCTCCTTTCCCTCATCCCAGTTGTGCTTTCTTAATGAGCAATTTCTTTCCCTTTGACAATAGCATTTTCTCAGGAACACAAAGGTAAACAAAATATCTTATGCCTTCTAGGGTTTCAGGTATAACGGAAAAACAAGAAACAAGCTCTCTATGTTCAAGGGTCATGGGCTACTCTCTGGGGCTGGAGAGGGAAACGGGAAAGATCATGACCAAGAGGTTCCACCTGTAAACTCCCTACAGGTGAGAGGCCAGGACCAAGGAAGACTTTCTCCGGTTCATGTTTTTAGACCGTTGGGTCTGAGAAACCCCATGTACACACATCTGATTTTTTTCCAGTCACGGTAGTATTGAAGACCTGAAGTAATCAGTAAGCAGATAAAACTTTATACAGTACCTAGTTACCAAGAAACAGTCATTCTCAAGGAAACTTAAAATCAAAAGGTTCAAAAAAATTGGCCAGGTTTACTGTCATCTATATATGGGTAAAACCTTTGTTTAGAGTTCTCCACCACACACAAACACACACCCACACAGTTATTCCATTACCTATGCCAGGAAATTCCTTCTTGGATTCCAATCTATATCTTTCAGGTTAAAGGTTTTTGCTTTTGTGGTGCAGGGATCAAACCCAGGGCTCTGCATATGTGATGCAAGCACTCTTTCATGAAGCTACTCAGAGTTTGCTATTTAAATCTTTCCCTCCTAGAATCAATAGTACCACAAATACTGCGTACTTCCTATCTCCAATGTATTATGCCCTAGATTGAAAACTAGCTCTACATGATTCCTGGCCAGGATGCTACAATCAAGAAGAGCTGCAACTAAATCAGGTACAAGTCTGTGATTAGAAAGTTGTTAATAAAAGCGAAACCCGGGCACTAACAATACACAGTAGAGGCACAATTAACTCCACCTGGGAATTGAAAAGGATGAACAAGGAGAGGCAACTGAGGCCTGACAGGTAAGTAGGACTTCACTGCCAATATCAGAAAGGCGTTTCAGAAGAAGGAAGCTGCGTGGGCAGAAATGGAGAGTTGATGTATATTTTGGATGACTTCAGATGCTACACAGGAGTTTTAGAATTTCTTAAGTAGTCACAGGGAGTAGTGAAAAGAGATTTTTCAGAAAGAGAATGACCTGGTTGGAATGGTATTTGGGGATGAATGATGCAGGCAGTTCTTTATCAGATGGATTACAGATCAGATGGATTACAGACCAAGGGCCACTTACTACAACATCAAAATGGTGTGGAATTTTTGCTGTTGTTTTTGTGGTTACGTAAGCCAATACCATAAATTTTTGCAGTTTTCATTTCTTTTAGAACTATTTGACAAATTTGGAACTATAATGGCATACCCACTGAAGTAAATTAGCTTTCTGTCTTCCCTGAGTGATTAGTCTGAAACAATTTATATCCCAATAAAAACACGAATACACCTAAAAAACGAAGCAAATCCTGATGCTTCCTGTCTAAAAGGCATCAAGAAACCATAAGTTTTTCTTTATTTTTTACCAGAGTTCTCTTAGATTTCCATTTGGCATTCTAAGTGAACTGCACAGAACATAGATTCTACTCTGCATAAACATGTGAAGAGTTTGGTTGTAGTGTGTTAATATGAAAATTGTACGGCACCGGTACTTTGGGGTGACAAATAGCAGCAGCACTTCTGGCTTTATAGAGCACCAGCCTAGCCTGAATGACCTAGCTTAACCACTCGTTTGAACACACTCAGGGCAGCAGTTCAAACTGCGTGGTGTATTACTTGTTAAAACATAAATTTCTTCACACATACCCCGTTTCTGAATCAGTATGTCTGAAGGGGGGCCCAGGAATTTGTGTTTTACCAAAGTAGAATGATACTGAATCTGCTAGTGTATGAGCCATGCTTAAAACTCCAAGACAAATCCCAAAGCCCTTTTGGTCAGAATAGCTTGATAAGTGTGCTAATATTCTGTGGATATTATTAGGCCGACGGCTGGAAGGCGGGCACAAAAGTCGTTTATTGTGACACACAATTTTTTAAATTCAAAAATAACTTCTAAAATGACAGGTAACTTTCCTCAAAAATCTACCACTTTAAAGTGATCATGTGCTACAACAAGGGGACAGCCCAGATCACTGAGTTTCCTCCCCGGAGCGTGGCAAATGCTTGTGAGTGCAGCTGGAACCATAAACAGGACACTGAAAAACTAAGGGCAGCAGCCCCATTTTTAAATACTTCTCAGGCCTGTAGCTTCTCCCACAGCCCGTTTTGTCCTTACTTTCCCTGGGTAAGCTGGAGACCGGGAAGAGGGTAAGCTAGATGGCGCAGTTGCTTAACACATTTTCCCGGCAAGTCCCGCGAGCGCTTTGGAGCGCAGGTGAAAAGAACCGCCAAGCCTGAAGTGGAATTTTAGGATGAAGCAACCAGCCCTCCGCCCACTTAGGTCTCCACTGTAGGAGCTCAGGAGATTGGATGGAGTGTCGCGCCCAACGTCCTAACACCCCGGAAAAAATAAATGGAGACAGGGGAGAGGATGTGGATCAGAACTAAGGGTTGTGAACAGGACCGCGTTCGCTGAACTCCCACCGTGAAGTTTAGGGCGCGGGCGATTATGTGCAGCTCCCCTGAGAATATCACTGAGGTCGCCACTCAGTGCTTCTCGGGCCATCCAGCCACGACGGCAGGCGACGGATAGTGCGCACACCGGGTCTGAGCCCCGAGCTAGAAATGACGAAACACAGAAACCAAGTACGCGCGGGTGAGGGATAATGGGGGGCGGGGGGACTGTGCATCTTTGACACACACACTTAAATCTCCACTCCTAGGAAATTTTCTTCTTCCGACTTTAGAGGCACCAAAGTTTGCAGGGACGGCGAGCAAACTGGGTGTCCGTCGGGCGCCCGGGATTTTCCGCTTCAGTGCGCCCCGCTGCAGGAGGTCGCGGGCGCCGCGCACTGCAGCCTCGGGCGGCGGGGGCAGGCGCAGGTGGAGCTGGCGGGGCCGGAGCCCG
>NW_004955443.1:9430398-9626881 GCF_000276665.1 Chinchilla lanigera | reverse complement strand
GTACGTTTTATTTTTCCATCGAGGCATAGATATTTGGCCGGTGAATTTGGAGGAATGTGACGTTCCGTGGGGTGGTTCAGATCGTTAAAAACGAGGGTGTTTCTTTTCTTCCTATCACTGTTTGCGGGAGAGAATTACTCACAGCTCTTCGCACCCGGGCGCGTGCCGAGTGGGTGGCTGGTTGTAACCTCGCTATTGGGAGGAGGAGTTGCTGAAGAAAGGAAGCGATGCATTGCAGAGTTGAATGAGAAAGCAACAGAAGTGCTTGCTGTTTTTTTTAAGATAATGGATTCTGTATTTGCTGTTTCTTCTACCTTTTCGTCTTGGTTAATACTTTCTAGAAAGGCAAAAACAGATGTTAAGCTTTATGCATCTAAATACTACTGCCTATGGAATACTTGACTGGTCCCTCCCATAAATTCACTACCCTGAGGCAAGTAACTAAATAATTTGAAGCTCTGGAGGTAGAGTTCCTGGGTTGTTTGTACTTCTCTAGGAGATGAAGAGCCGATTAACAGCAAGCTGCCTGGGTCACTGAGGAGAGAGGAGTGGAGAGACCGCGATACCGGAAGGGGAGGTGCAGTTTATTCCTCTTGCTTGTCTGCGCTGTCAGTCCTCAGATGCAGATCCTTCATTTATTCTGCAAGTCTGTGATAAGAACCAATTTCATGTCCCTGGCTGCAGGGCCTCATACAGTCAATGGTTCTCAAGATTTAAATACTTAGTGATATCCAAAGATAAGCAGGGCCAATTTTAGCTATGTTCCAAAGAACTTTTTTTAATCTGCAATTTAAAACAACAAAAACTTACTCATCAGCTAAACCTATTCTGTTATCCTAAAAATGAAATCATTCCCTCAACTTATCACCTCGAACCTTCCTGATCCTGGAATCACAACCTTGCTAAGCTCTGACCAGCATCCAGTCTCAGCCCAAGGACAGAGTAGGTGGTGTGAACTGGGCTCCTGGAACTGCCCTATCCCTGGTGCCCCAGGAGCCCATTCACTGCTCCTCAGAAAGAACTCTTGTTTCCTAATAATTCCATACCAACCTTGCAGGAGCTGGTCTCTTTGTTCTGCACTGTGTCTCAAATTCTCATAGTTATATAACTTTGCAGGGAACCTTGAATCTTGGTAAGCAGTACATATGGTGTCTCCTACTTACTGCTATCCTTGTCTGATCATTAGGCTGATTATCTGGCTGCAGATAGACTTCTCAGGCACTTAGAAAAGAAGAATTAGGAGGAGGCAATTGGTCTATTACAGGAGAGGGCAGGCTTGGAGGCTTCACCTGTCTCACTCAGGCGTGTACCGAGTGGGTGGCTGGTCATCAAGCCGGTAACTCTACTGTGGCTTTTTGACCTGCTCTTAACTTCTGAGCCATCCTAGCTCCCTAAGTGTAGTTTATCTTACTATGGTTAGCCCCAGAATGCTATTAAAAAGAATACACTGAAAGTTAAATTCATCTGAGAATATTATGGTTGCATCAACGTTGGACGTTTCCATAGGACTAGAGACCATCAAAATGATCCTACCCTAAAACAATGCTTAAAATACCAAGCTGATGAGTACTTATGTATTCTGAAGCATAATTAAAATAATTCAAAATATAGACTCGGATGATGTCAGACATCTTAGCCACTCCAGAGCTGCAGTGACTGTCACTAACAAAAATAAGACCAAAGGAATTAGGATGTCTGCAGTTCTGCCAGGAGCAGTGAGCCCTCTTCTAGGCACAGGTGGCTCTCCAAACTTAATGAAAGCCTGCTGGGCTTGGAGAGAACACATGTGTAGACCCAGACACACCACGCAATCGGCAAGGTATTGACACAGGCCCTGTCTTCTGGGATCATACAGTCTTTGGAGGGTTTTAAGTAGGGAAGATTTCTGTTCTAGACAGTTCATTCTGGCTGCAATGAGAAGAATGGAATTGGTAAAAATACCAGCAAGATCAAAGGCAGCTGCTGCAGAAATCCACGTAAGAGGAAGAAGTGAGTCGATTCAAAAGATAGTTAGAGAAGCAAAGGTATTTACAACTTCAGTTGTAAAGAAACTGTTAGGCAACTCCAGTGTTTGATGTCACATTCCATGTCATTTCAAAATACATTTTCCCCAGGTAGATAACCATGAGCCACAGTTGTCAGTGCAATTCTCTTTCCACTGATTACACTTACTATAGAGCTACACATCGTTCATTTCTGTTGCAAAAACAAACTTCTTTTGATAAAAGAAGCCGCTGATAGTTACATTTTCAACAATCTGTTGCTTCATTATGTAGACTTAAGTAGTTGGCTATTCAAAAAGAATAGTACCTATTATCTCAAAAGGTCCTTGAATCATTTATGTAACATAGGTAATATTCCCATTGTGCAAGAGAAATTATTTGCTCTAGGTTGCAAAGCTAACACCCGGTAAAGCTAAGGTTCAGATCTTGTGTGTGTGTGTCTGTACGTCTCCAAAAACTACCCCCAACACACATTAAACCAATAGGCGTTGCAGCTCAAAGTGGGATCCATGTCCCCACAGTGTCATTGGCGACAAGAGCTTGTTGGAAATGCAGTCATCTCCAACTTCTTGTCTACTGAATCAAAATCTGTATTGTAACATCCCCCACCAGTACATAGCTATGGGGAAGTCTGAGAAGTCCTGCGCTGAAGGGAGCTCCAGGACAATGACTTGCATTAACATAGACAAAAAAGGGGGGGCGGGGGCAGAAGGCTTTCTAAGCAGAGAGACCAGCCAGACCACAGGCCCTGAACCTGGAATCAGCTCCACAGGTCCGAGAGCAAACGGAGGGTTTCCCAGAGTGGAGGGAAGCAGCACGGGATGGATGGTATCATGTGGACCCTGATGCAGGCTGGCTCTTAGGGAAGCTAGGGGGAGACAGATGGTATCCTGTGGATCCTCATGTAGGCTGCTAGTTCAGGAAGCACAAAAGGAACTCACCGAGGATGGCTGCAAGAGGACAGGCACTGGCCACAGGCACCCCAGGTGTGAGGTTTCACCGTCGTCTAGGTGTGCTGTGAGCACAGCCCAAACTAAAGTAGGAATGAGGAAGTGGAAGGAAAAGGTCCAACCTGAAAGTCATCTCAAAACATCCCATGGATTTAGTGGCAGCTTAGAGTCTAAGGGGGAAAAAAAGGAAGTGAGGTTGGTTCTGGGCTGCCACATTTTCAATTGCGTTTCCCGCACTCTGGTGGGAATATTATCTTTGCATTCCTTACTGCTGAAAAAGAACACCTTCTGGTAATGGTGGCCTTGTTTGTTTTAAGGCAGGTGCTCTCCTCCTCTGAGTTATGGCAGTTTTTTGCCTGTTGCTAAGAGGCAATTCAAAATTTAGATTCAAAATCTACATGTCCATGTAAATAGTGGGGAAGGTTTTGGCGGGCAGGGCACAAGCAATTATTTAGGCTCCAGTAATTATTCGTGTAGCTCTTGAGGTTATCAGACCTTCCCAGCTCTCTTGTGATGGCTATTTAGGTACTGCATTATTATGCCCATTCCCCAGCCAAGGACACTGAGACTTGGAGATGTAACCCTGCCATAATCTGAACCCAGTCCACCATCTCCAAGTCCAGCCTTTTCTCTGTGTTCCCTAAAACGCTCTGAGAATTTCTGTTTTATTTTGCGGGTGAGATGATCAAACCAGTAAGTCTTTGATTTCTTCTTGTATATACACTAAGCCAAACTCAGAAAGAGGCTGAAAAGATTATATTGGTGCTTTTGAAGTAATTATTTCATGGAAACCTGAAAATACTTCATAAAAACTGATTTTCTTCCCACCTGATTTTTAATTTTATTCAATCCCTATGCTGATCCAGTGACACCAAACCACATTTTATATTTCAAACAGTGTGAGCTATTCTGCAGCCCTTTGATGAAAAGATTTTGATATTTTTCAAATCAATTCTAACATTTCTTAAGCAACTAAGTTGAGGGTTTGTAAGTATCCATAGATGGTAGGACCACGGCAAGCAGTGAGGACCAAGGCCTGGGGGAAGAAAGAACCTGTTAGGGGCTACCCCCAAGTTAGGGGTAAGCCTGCAGCCGCGATCCAGGTCTCTAATGCCCCAGGCCCTACTCTGACTAAATTACTTGAGAGCACTTCCATTCTTGCTGGCTAGTGGCAAGCCATGGGGGAAAGTTGAGAGAACTCACATTTTAAAACCAAGATGACTAGAGTTTGAATCCAGATTTGGCAGCCGCCTGGCATGTCACAGACGTGCAAGCCTACAGTCAAGTCTAAGGGAATCATAAAACAGAGATAATTGGCCAGACAATCAAGATTTGGTTCACAGAGTACAATTCATCAGCAGGTTCCTTTAAACTTGATGGGACAGGTTTTAGGATCATCACTAGGGTTTGGTTTTGGGGAAAGGAGCCAAGCGTTCTAGGAGTGGACTTAATAAAAGCTTCAGAGATGCACTGCAACCTGAGAGGCCCAGCCCCAGACCCGGTGGATGAGGCCTCATCTCTGTGCTAGAATGTGAGGCTTGCTTTGTGCAAGAGGAAAAGCCCAGCGTTACCTGGTGCCATGGCCCAGGACTGACTGTGGCCCCAGGAAGATGCAGCTGAAAACAGGAAGATAGTGAAGTCACAACTCCCTGGTGTGGAGCAGGAGGGTTACTTTTTTAATGCCTTCCCTTGATTCAAGGATTTAACACATTCATGACAGGGCTGTAATTCATATGTCTCACTGTCAGGCGGCTCTGAACCACTGGTGGTACATGTGTGACTGTCCCATCGGGCGGCATGGACAGGCATGCATATACCGCCAGCGGGGGACATGTTAGTAGGGCCACAAGGAGTGTTACTTTTATGTAATCCCTTCCCCCAAAAAAACTAATGTAGCTCTGGAGAACAGAACTACTGAAATTGTAACCCTCGATAGGTAATCATCCTTTAAGAGTGAACTCAATGGACAAAAAGCAAAACAAGCAAACAAAAACTGGAGAAGTTACTGATGGGGCATTGTGCAGGACCCTTAAAGGCAGATGTGACTGGGCCAGTCACCAAAACACCCGCGCCTGTAAGTCAGAAATCATCACCGTCACCTTCTCCACCACAGATCACCAGGTACATTGTGGGCATGTTTCTTCCCATTATATCCCTCTACTTCTGTTTACAGGTGCTCAGCATCATTTTATTTCCTTAGGGTGAGCCCTTTGAAAACAACTGGGGGTAGGGGCTGTATCTTTCTTTTTTCTTCCAGTCACAAGCTGCTTGGTTGCATTGAGTCTTCAAGGAGGCAAAGACTTGACTCCTGTTTTGTCAAGTCTGGCTGTTGCAGAAGGGACTGTAATGAGGGCTGACTCTCATCAGGTTTGAATCCTGCCCCTGTTTATTGTGTAGGAACTCAGGAATTTCACCTAATCGCCCAGATTTCTGTGTCCTTATCTGTAACACTGGGAAACTCACTACTTCCCCTAAGGTAGGTCTGCCTGGCAGAGTCCGCAGCTGGCAAGTGCTTAGTAAATCTAACTCTCAGCCTCTGTGGCCTCCAGAGCCAGAATATAAAATGAGAAGCATAGATCAGACTGGAATCGTGGGGTCCAGGAGGGAAGGGATAGGTGGAGAGTGTCAAGCTCCTCATATGTTTCATAGCTCACCTCACCTTGACTTGGGATGTAGCCACAAGAAACCGGAACTTTCAAGCTTGAACACATGGGAGTGCCCCTGAGTGTCTCTCTAGATACATTTCCTTATTACAAAATTGTGTACTTCGATACCTGCCCACTGATGGTTTTAAATGCTTCTGAAATATAACTATGCTTCAAGCATTGTAAAGAACATTAGGTCAAATGTAATAACAATTTTGTGTTTGCATCAGGGTGGAGTAGGGTAGGTGCCAGACCTCAGGTGAGGAAGCAAGTGAAAGGAGAGTTCTTTGGGATAGCTGACTTTTTTTCAGTCAGAAAGGATATGAGGGCTGGAAATATAGAATACTGTAACATAAGGAAAAATGAGAGCTAAGGAAGGTGACCTTTCCTCAGTTCTCATTCCAGGCAGGATTTTCAAAATAATCAAATTGACATTTATAGTATTTAAAAAAGTGGGCAGTGAGCTCACTTTGGGTGCTTTCACTTCGTGAGTTTAGTTGGATGTTTTTTAAATGTTGTAATGTATTCTTGCTATGTAGGGCTCATTCCAGTTGAACCTACTGCCGCAAAAGGTTTTTGTTGGGGGAGATGTTTTATTTTGTTATTAATGTTGCATAGAATAGACTAGATACTCTTTTATTGAACAGGTATGCATGCAGGCCAAGTACTGTGTCAGGTTGTGGGGATACGAAGGTGAATAAAACAGACTTAGACTCAGCCTGAGAGGGAGACAGGGTCAGTCCAGCATCTCTGCAAACATACAGCTCCATGTCCCAACATGGCCTGCAGAGGGGAAGTACCAGGTACTGCCACGTGAAGAAAGGGAGCTGTGACAGGGCAGGAGGAACCTTCCTGACCAGTGGACAGCCAGGTAAGAGGGCAGGATGTGTGAGGTCTTAGCAGCTAAGGAGCTGCAAAGGTGAACAAGGGGAGAACGCAGTTAGAGAACTGAAGCGATGGTGTTCCAGGAAGTGTCTGCGCACAAGGAGAACCGGGAGAGGCAGGAGGAAGCTGGATCACACAGGGCCTGTTAGGCCACATGCAGTAAACTGACCCGTGCTTATCTGGACATGCTTAGTGACTATTGAGACTTCCAGTTCAGAGGTATGCGAGGATATAAATCTTCCTCACAGCCTTGGCATTTGGCCTTGGGTTAGCACATTCCCCTATCCAGTAGTAAGCAGGAATGAGGACAATTGAGCATCCTCTTCCGGGTGCCTGCTGAAATCCCTCCTGTTCTTTGGGTTTTTCTGACGGTATCTTTCCTGGAAAGTTTGTTGAAGGCATATGTGACATTCTCGCAAAGAAGGGTGGAGCTGACCCTTAAGTTTAGTTTTGAGCTGGCAGTTGGCCCAGATGGCTTTTCAGAAAGGAACGCTGGGAAGGGTCCAGGCTACTGGAGGACTACAAGCAGCTGTGCCCACGCAAGAGTGGGAATGTTGTACATTATTCCCAGCCAGTCCACACACAGGGACAACTCACTTCATCAATGCCAAATAAGTGCTAACCTCAGTTTTGCTAATTAAGAAGTGCTTTGTGTTGATGAGAGATAAAGAAGTGAACATATCGCCTCTGGATTACAGCCTTCTGATAACATTCTTACTAACCATCTCTAAAGGACGGCATTTAGTCTGCATCCTAGGGTACAAATCATAAAGACAGACTGTGCTGGTTTATCTCCAAGCAAATTGTAGAAGAAACAATCCTTATGGTCATTGATGTCTAGCAAAAGAACAGTGAGAAGCAATTGAAGGTTTTAAACTGGGGACTAATGAGGTGCGCATCCCTGGCTGCAGGGTAGGAAATGAGAACGCAGCACCTGGGGAGGAGGAGATTTTTAAGGGACCACTGCACAAGAAGACGCTGTGGACTTTCCACTTGAGTAAAGTGGAGGCAATTCAGTGGTGAGAAGTGGATGCGTGCCTAAAACGTGAAGCGACAACACCATGATCTGTGATTAGAAATGAGAAGTGAGGAGGAGGGATCAAGACTGGATTTTAGTATCTGCATGAACAAGTTCTGTTGTAGTGTTGTTTGTCATTAAAAAAAAAAAAAGAAAAGAAAAAAAGATTTATGTGTCACCAATGTACACTAGTTAAGTGCAACTTACAGGTACAGTGTAATACTCAGTACTGATTAAAAAATAGGATGTAGTGACATAATGGAATAGCATCGAAGATAAAAATTTGTGGAGGAAGAACGCATATTTCATTTTTTTCACTACTTATTCGAGAATAGTGTTTCCTTTTAATAAAATGTTAGATTATAATTTGTGTTTCATTTTAATAAAATAGTAATGATTATAGTTAGTGCTTCGCAGGAAATATTTGGAAGACTAAATTCCAAACAGACAAAAGTAGCGAGGACAGGGCCATTTGCAATCTATATTTGACCTTTCTGTACTCTGGACTTTTTGTACTACTTTCCTCTGTGCTTTTGTAATCAGACAAAACACCTTTAACAGAAAATGAGCCCACGACTCCATGTTTACCTGCTTCTATGATGAAAGCCTGTGATCACTGTATCTCAAAGTGACTTCTCTCTCTTCTGAACAGAGAATGTTAAATCCAAAAAGGGCTTTAGCGATTCTTTAGTTTAATATTCCCATCTCACAGATGAGGGAACAGAGATCAAGAGAAGGTAATGACTTAGCTAAAGTCACAGGGCCCTGAAATGAGGAGAACCAAGAGTAGCGCCCAGGAAGATGCTGAGTTGGAGTCTAGCATTCTTTCCAGTAACAAACCAAGTCTCCTCTAGCACTCCCTGTGTCTCTGAATAAGTTGGCTTTTATTGGACTGGCAAGTAAGTAAACTTGTCTTTCTGCTCCTGGAAATAATATGCTCCAACCTGGAGAGCCACTATTATGTTTAACACATATGTTTAGCACATAGTATAAAGCATTCATTAAAACCATTGACAGATTTTGGTTAGACTTCAAATCCAAGAGGCAAGACCAAAACCCAGGGAAGAGAAAGACTCCTACATTTGCACTCATAGAGTTCTCTTGGCCTCTCTGTTTTGGTCTCTGCCTTTGTTTTCCCTCCCCCTCCCTGTCCTTTCCCCTGCTTTTCTCTCCCTCTAAGTTAGGAGCACTCATCTAATCAGCTATTCTGGGAAATCAGATTTTGGCTTTACTACACTCCCATAAAAGGTACCCTTCCCACTGCAGCAATATACCAGTATCCTGAACTGCCTAAAGGAAGTTGTGTTGTTACTGAAACTGCACTTTTAATTCACTAATTATTTCAGTGATTTCCCCATAGCTGTATTAGGTGTCTGTCTTGTCCTATGGTTCTCACAGGTGTTTTTCCAAACAGTATGTTTCGGAGATTATTTCTTATCTCACAGAAACGCTGCCCATGCGGCCTCATTGTGAGCCCAGTGCGATGTTTCAGACCACTGTCACCTCTTGGGGTGGTGGCAATGGCCAAATGGACATGCCTGGATCCTTATTCACTGACATAAACCTCCCCTTGGGGCTGAAACGAGAATGGGTGGCAGCCTTAGGTTACCCCCAAACCCCCCAAATATCCCTTGTATTTTTCCCCCAGTGCCGAGATTGAACTCAGGGCAATATGGCTAGCGCTTTTATTTATTTTTCTATTTTTAAAATTTTGACACAGTGTCTCACTAGGTTGTCCAGGTTGGGCTAAAATTTTTCTATCCTCCTACCTCAGCCTCTCAGAGTGCTAGGATCACAAGCAGGCCACCCTAGGGCTACCCTGTCTTGTCACTGGGTGTTAACACCCTGGGGCAATTAGGGAGTCACCAGTGCTTTAAGGGCTGTGCTGCCTCTCCCCTCTCCTGCTTTATCCTTTTCTCCTCCTCCCCTGAAGCCAATCTGAGCACTTTTGTCTCCACTGAGCTCCACTTGGCATCTGGCGTTCATCACCTAAGTGAGCCAGTCCTTTGGAAACTATTCTACTCTCTGCTCCCCATTTTGCAAATTTGGTGAGCTTGTTTCCAGTGTTGTATTCATTTCAACTGAACATTTTCCATATCCCACTAAACATTTCCATTTTTTACTGTAACCATCTGCTTGATTTTTAGGTTTTGTGTAGACCCTGTGTATGTAAAGTTTGGTTTAACCTCTTTCAAATCAGTTTTTCTTCTGTTGTGAACCTTGTGTAAGTTGATGGCGGTTTTAAGTAGTTAACGTGTTCATATAATGTTTTTATGCATTTCTACTTAAAACTGGGGAAGGACAAAAACAGGAAAGTATCATAACTGACATGTCTCTAAATTGTATACATAAATACATAAACTAGAATTTGTCTATACTCTCCCCTTGGTTGGTTGTAAGTCTGCTTTCAGTAAGCTCATGGTGTACTTTTCCCAAAGTCAGAAATTTCATTCTCATAAGCATCTTGAATACTGACCTCAGGTAGAGGCTGAGTGTGGCCCAAGGGAGAATGAATACAGCATAGTTCATCGGGGCACATAAGCAAGAAGACATATGATTAAATGGCAGCTCAAAAGACTTATAACATTCTTAGACAAGAGTAGAGGATTCCAAGATGACAAGATGGTCACACATGGGAGGAGTAAGAGAACTGCTGTTACTTCTGGATAACCCAGAACCTCGACTCTAAGCAGAAAAACCAGAAAAGGTTATGTTTCTCATTGTCCCTTTTCAACTATGACCAGACATCAGCACCAGCTTACAGTAATCTTGGTGCGATTACTGAATCCTCTGATGAAGTGCAAAACATGTTAGACAGACAGTGGGATGGTCCGCTATTGGAGTCAGTGTGTCCTGAAACTCAAGGGTTGCTGTTCCCCATACCTTGACCCATTCCCTGACTTGTCAGGAACAATGATTGTACTCTCTCCCAGGTATGGTCCAGCATTATGCCAGTGCTGTGAGATTTGGGGAGGTATAGTGTGTATGCCTACACAGTGGAGTGTTTTGGTTAACAGAAACAACAACTTGTAGATTAGAAATTAAAATTTCCATGAAAGAGTTAGTTTCTGTCTGTAGGTATAATTAAAGGCTAGACCCTGTGAATTCACTTGTGTCTCTTACTACACGTTAACAACCATGTAAGTGCTTTCTACCCAGTTGTTTCTTGTCTCCTAATGTTTTGAGAATAAAGAAATATAAGAAAAAATTAATTATCTCAGGATCAAGGGAAGAAATGCTTTCCTGCTAGGAATTCTCAGTTGGAACCGAACAGGAAATGTGTGTTTCTGATAAAGACATAGAGGGAGCCGGAGGATAAAAGGGAACTGTACCTTTAAACTCGAAGAGGTTTTATAATTGTCCTTGAAGCCTCTGTTTCATTTGTTTGCTTTGGGTGGCACATGGAAAAGTATTTGCCCGCTGTATGGTACTAATCTTCATGCATGTGTTCACCAATTACCTTCCCTGTGAAAAGGTAGTGGGTAATTCAATGGGAATGCCTTTCCTTTTTAAATGTTTGCGAATGTGTGAGTTTCTCTCCGAAAACTGGTAGTTCATTTTATACCTGGTGGTCAGGACTGAGAGAAGATGTTTCTGGAAAATTTCAAAAGTATGAAACTGCAGAAAAGAAATACTGAATTTTCTAGTTATGTATTACACCAGAAGCTACTTTCATTATGTGATCAGTGCTTTCATTATAAGCCAGATATTATCAACATTTTAATAAACTCTAATACTCAGTCTACATAATATTGTTTGCAAAGTCTTAATTTGCTTGTCTAAATTGGCCTGTTTTAATGGTTAAAAAGTTTCTAAATTGTTTCCAATGGTTTGGGGGCTAAGTATGTTCCTTTCCCTTAGAGAAATTAAAATTGCAGTCATTCAGAAATGTTTAATCACTCTATTAATATGTGTTACACATTTCCTATATTTCCCATGCGTTAGAAAGTGTATCATCCTTCTTCAAATCTCATAGCGTTTTTTCCCCATAAATGCAGAACTTTAATTGGCAAATAAAATTCTTTAATACTATTTTTCCACACCAAAAATACCATGTGTTTGGTATTTTTGAAAATAAACTTTAGACAAAATAATTTTGATGGTTTATAGAAGCTAAGAACAATTTATCAGCTAAGAACCACAAGAGGATCAGAGAGCTCTGCTCCCCAGGAGCAATAAAGTTCCAACGCTTCAGTAGAAATTAAAGCACAGAAGTAACTTAATGGGTTACGGTTAGGTGTTTGATTTATGTGATCCTAGTCTGATCAGCTGGCTGCCTGACTCTGATTGGCTGAAGATCAACTATTTGTTACCAAAAAAACAAAAACAAAAAACCCTAATAAATTAAGTTGCAGCTTGTTTACTTTGTTAGCTTGTACTGTAGTTTTATTTTGTAGGAACACAAAATATGGATACCACCCCAGGATGTTGACTTAATTTAACAGTCTGTAAGTGCATACCTTGTATTTATTTATTGAGCACTAATTATATGCTAGGCGTGGTGCTCCATGCTGACCAGGATGCAGAAATGAATAAAATCCCTATGTGGTTCACAATAGCCACTGGGAAAGAGAAATGTCAATCTTTAAATATAAATGGAATTCAAATTGTAGTGCAATAAGGAAAGATCAATGGGATTGTTCCAGCGTTTAGGAGTCCCTGGAGACCTGAAGGACAGAGAAGCTGGGAAGGCTTCTCAGAGAAAGTTGCCTGTTAATATGCTAAACGCAGGAAAATGAGGAAAACTTGGGCAGGGAGACAGAGAAATTTGGCTATATGTACCTCATCTCTAAAAGGAAAGCGGGCAGGTCTGCAGGAGCCAAGAGACCTGTCCCTAGAGCCAGAGATACTAGCAATCTCTTCTGTGCCTGATCTCTTTAACTGGGAATCAGAGTTGGACAGAAGCATCTAGGACTTCCTCTCTGATCTCTGATTAGTATAAACTGCCTCCTTGCTGGGAAGTTCCTGGATGGCTCCTGGAGGACGTTTCCTGAAGCTGTCTGCATCCCAGCCTGTCCTTGGCAGACACTGGGGACAGTGAGTGTGACTCTGCCCACATCAGCAAGCTCATCTACATCTGTATCAATGGCCTCTTCATTCTCTCTCTCCTCAGAAGCCATGGGGTTCCTTTTCCTTTCAAAATCAACCTTTCACATGGATGCTTGTAGGGTTTCCATCCTCTGGGAGAATGGGTCCTTTACCCATTGACTGTCTCTGTCCTGAGACTGTAATTTCAAAGGACAATAACTAAGGAAGTCACCTCTCAGTAAATGCACGTCTCTCTTTTTTTAATTAAAATAAAATACAAAGTAAATATATATTCTTTTCTCAGTAATCATACTTTTCTTTTTAATTAAAATATAAATATAAAACCTTCTTTTGAGCCTTTGGGGTACCATTTCCATAATTACCTCCCTTCTCTTTCTCTTTCCCCTTAGTCAAAAAATATTTTAAAATGTTTACAGAGTTCTTGAATCACTGCTAACTTAAACTGTAATTCCCAATTCTACACTTTCTGTTCATTCTTAATATATAGCTGTTCAGTTTCTGTCTACATTGTGACATAAAAATGTCACAGACTAAATCAAATGGTCATATTTCACTCCTTTACCTTATATACCTACCGCCTTGCTATCTTTCTGGCTGTGGGTGTTAATGTAGCTTCCTCTTTGAAATTCTTTTTCCTTCCTTTCGACTCATTACACTGTTGTATTTCTTCTTCTTGTGTATTCTCCTACTTCTAGGACCAGTCCGTATTTCTCCACTTACTAGCAAGACTGACTCTGAGGTTTTCATGATTTGGAGTCTAATCCAAGGGCTTGACCATAACTCAGCATTGTAACTCTGTATGCAAGGAGAGATGTACAAAGGACTGAGTAGGATTAATGGTGCCTGGATGCATTGATTCAGGTCAATTGGCAAGGCAACATATGCAAGGGTGCAGAATCAAAGATGACCTCAGGATTAGGTAATTTGAATCTTGGGGACATAGGGAGAAGATCGAACCCTTTGTAAGGTATGAAGTCCCCACTAAAGCAGTTATACACAGGGAAAATTAAATCCTGAATCCCAAGCTAACGCTGGTAAAAATGCACTAAGAAAATAACCCTAGATTTCATGGGAAAACTTTAATTCTGGGAATTAATTCTGGGAAGTTTTAAATTAAGCGTGAATTTTATGGACTAAATAAAACTCAAAGAATTTATACTTAAATAAATTTGGAAAAAGTCTTTCATATTTTAACTATTCATGATATTTAAGAAAACTTGTTAATATGACTAGCCTTGTGATTTCTAATTTAATATATGTGATCGGATGACAGATTTAGACTTAAGATTTTTGAATTGAAAATTTTAACAATTTTGCTGTTTTATGTTGAAGTGTTTAAAAGAACTAGAGAGTCTTCTTATGAGTTTAGTTTATAAAGTAAATACTAGAAAAGGGGTTATTGGTCACAAAAGTGAATTTTAAAAGCTCAGACATATCATTTGTAAGCACAGTTTAAAATGTTATATTAGCCAAGTAGAAAGATCATTGCTAAAAGGATTGACAGAGCTTAGGGACTGTCAAGTATAATATAAGATTTGTAATTTTTCTCAACTTAAGATGTCTCGTTTGGATTTGTTTTATACATATTTTAAAAACTCAAGTAGCTACTAATAATGTGCTGTGGGACCCTAGAAACCTTCGCTGCTTCTTTCTACTCCTAGTGGTTGGTGCACCCCACTGTGGGCTCGGCCTCTCATCCCTAGTTCTTTCCACTTCCTTAGATCCCTGACCCACCTCTGGCAGGGCCCAAGTGCTCGCAGCACTCCTGGCTCATGCACACGGTGCTGCACATGCCTGCCTCCGGCCCCGTCCTCTCCCGCAGCTGTATATCCACTGAAAATGGCCTTCCTCAAGGTAAATCCATCCTGCATGTCCCTAGACCCCATGAAACTCAACTCACCTGGAAAGGTGCCCTACACTGCTCCAACTCCGGCCCCACTGCTTCCCTGTCTTTCTGTTCCTCAGTGGATACCATCATCAAGCACTTCTTCCCCTCAAGGGTGAGGGCTGTGTCTTGGCTGTCTTTCATTCATTAATTCTCCCCAACCTGGCAGCAGTAAGTACTCAGAATCTCAGTAGGTAAAGATGGAGCCCAAATAAAAGAGAGATGATGAGTGTATATGCTGTAGGATAGTAGAAGGCCCCATCATCATGCTCATGCCTAAAGTTCTGTTTGTCCAGAAAGCAGGCATAGCTAACATCTCTCAAGCAACGACTATGTGCCAATATTCTAGGTGATTTGTATACATGAAGGGGTGGGCTCAGGAAGGTTAAGCCAGCTGTGCAAATTGACAAAGGCAGTGAGAGGTGGAACTCAGCCAAGATCTATGTGACTCCAGCGCCCAGTTTTTAGTCCCTTTAAGGGTACCTAGCTCACCTTAGAGGAGCAGCTTTCACATTAGATTTCCACTGACTGAAAATGTAACTTTGAAGAGTAGGAGATACTGAGAAACTAGAATGATTACCAAAATGTAGTCAATTTATTTTTGTTTCCTTATAAAACACCTTACCCTGCACTTTCAGGCAACTCAGAATATCAAAGCTTAATCATTTCTAAGATCAATGCTGTCACTTGATAAAGGTACATCAGCAAGTCAGAGCTCTCCCAAATTTCAGCTTGATCTACCAATGGTTTGGGGAAATTCCTTCTCGATAGTTCCGTATACTGCTAGACCACAAAGGATATGTTTCAGTCAAACTGAGCACAAAAGTTTGGCTTTGGAAGAAATACAACCACAGGACGTCTGTCAAGAAATAAAATTGAGAAATCGTCCTTCTAAGATTTCCTTCTTCCTTCTCCTTTGTACAGATCATAGAAACAATGCTCCTTTTTTTCTGCCGAGTGCTTCAAGCCCAGCCCAAAATCAATAAAGTAGTAAAACTGGAAGTCCTATCTTTCCCATATCCACCCCACACAGACCTACACCACCACCACCACCTCCCCCAGCTCAGTGAAGAATGAGCCCTTCACATGCACTCTGCCAAAGGCAATCTAAAGATTGAGATAACAAGGGTCCTTTGCCCAAGGTAAACATTTTTAGAAGAATGAGCATCCTTCTCTATAGTTCTCATTTCTGAATTAACTCTGGCCTACTTAAAACTAGCCTGTGTCTTCTAAGATTCTTAATGTTTCAGGAACTTCTGTTTAGTTTCTGTTCAGGAAATTACAAGCAACAGTATATTGCTTTTAGCAATACCTATGAATTAGTTATTTGGAAGATCAGTTCTTTGCACTCCTCTGTTTAATTGGGCCACATATACAAATTTAAATGTTAGAGTGAGTCTGGATAAAGATCTAAGAGCTACACTTGCAAAGCCACAGATTAGATTTCTAGAAAGGGGTTCCAGTGAGCGAGAACTTTTTACTAATAATGTTTAACTCGAGCATGAAGAATTTTCAGAATTACTTGTGATTGTAGCCAAAATCCAAAATGATCCAAAATGGTCTCATTATTGCAAAACAGTTTTTCCTCAATAACAAGAAGAAAAAGAAATCAATTATTTTTTATATAGTGGAAAATCATCACAATACCTAAATAATGTATGCCTCTTTGAGAGAAATCAGCCTTGTTCTTGAAAGTGCTGGGACCAAAACACAAATGTATTTAGCATGTTTCAGGACAGCTAATGTTTTTATATTCCAAAGATAATGAAAACAAAAATGCCTGTAAAATCGTACCTCTGATGTAGACTACTTCGTTTCAGGTTTTCCCTGAAATTACTGCAAACTTACAGAAATGTCTTGTTTCTGTTTCCTAATCTCTCAATAGATAATATGTTGCCTGTTGTTATAATACAAAAGTCATACTGTCTAGCATCTTCCTCACTATTAGATGCATATGAAATTCTTAAAGCTCAGATACCTTGACTGTGTCATCTGTTCTTCATGTGTTCACGCATGCACACAACTGCCGATGCAGGATGTTATGCTTTATATCTAGATGTCCCCGAAGCCTCATGTGCTCATAGATAGGGCTTTGGGCAGATAATTGGATGATGGAGACATGATATTAACCAGTAGATTAGTGCACTGGTGAGTTTATTGCTAAATGTGATGTCAGGAGGTGAAGTAGGGTTGGAGGAGGTGGATCACTGGGGGCATGGCCTGGAGTGGTGGGTCTTCCTCCTTCCCTCCTCCTTTGATCTCTCGCCGTGTGCTTCATGCTGCCATGCCATGAGTGAGACTCCTTTGTTATTTGCCCCACCTTGGAGCAGCCAACTATAGACTGAAACCTCACTAACCTTTTAAGCTTACATGTTTTCAGTCAGTAGATCCATACATAGATCCCTATTCATCACCCCATCACAGAAGTGCCCTGAAATGCCCAGATTTTTTGCCATCTTGGAGACTTTTGTTTAAGAATCTTCTTTGCCTAGAGCAGCAGTTTCCCCATGTGTAAAAGTAGAGAACTTCAAATCTGATCTCTGTTTGTTTTGTTGGTTCTTTTTTCCTGAATGTAAAATTAATATACCCACATTGGGTGGAACTCAGGAAAGTGTTGGGTTCGAAGTATAAGTTCAAGAATACAAGTAATCCTGTGATCTGAGAGCAAAATCCCTCCCTGGCTTCTCTCCAGGTTGGAAAATCTGATTTAGTACTTAGGTTTTAGAGACCAAGTTCTCATACCAAGTACATATATGAACTTCCTTTCTACAGAGCCATATCTAACATGATCCCTTAGGTGCGAAGTTCTCATCTTTCTAAAGGCAATTTCCAGTCTCATGCAGATCGGGCGGTATTCAAATGTAGTAATGATTTGTATTTTAAAGACATTCCCCGACACACTTTCTTTTACCACCATTGGTAGTCTTCCACATCCTGCCTCACCCTTTATATGACTTTTTCCTTCATACGTTACTGACATTTGTACCAGGTTGTGGTCTTATTCACTGTTTACCTAGTTCCGATTTCTCTGGCCTAGATGTAGTGGCCACCTAGAAATAATAGGATCGGAAGGAAATGCTGCCCAGATCACCGAGTCTGGAATCCCGCTCACCCAGGGTGGGTCTGATCTGATATGTCCAGTAAATAGAGTAGCCCATTCTTTATGAAGAAGAAAAATGGATTCATTATTTGGTTTAAGTCCACCAAACTAGGATTGGCCCTTAAAGGAACAAATACTTCCCTTGGCTTTGGATTGTCCACACCTCAGATAAGGAATCGGACTCTTTACACTTCCCTTTGTTCAAAATGAAAATCCCTTTTTATAATTTGCCTTATAAAATGTGTTTCCTGAGTTGGTCTTTATGGCAAGGAAATTAATTCATAACAAGATGTGTGGATTTTCATAGGACATCTATTTGCATAAAGAAACATGATAGAAGCAATCTCACCTCTGAGCTCCCTCAGTACTTTCTGCCTCCCCTTCTATCAACAATCACACCTATATTTGTTGCTTAAAATTCATTCGTGTGAAAATGTCTGTCATTTTCTCAGTTGGCTATCATTCTTTTCAAGTGTGTCCTATAAATATTTTTCTCTCCCTCTCCTATGGAACCCTATTTAAGTTTAAACCCTAACTATGTTTTGATTAATTACTTGCCAGTAGGCACAGCTGGCCTTTCTTCTTGAAGTCTGGACATTCAGGATCTAGCTAGTTAGCTTTATGTCTTTCTGAAGGTAGCATCAGAATAACACAGTCCACAGTAAAATGGAGCAGTCACACCTACACAACAGCTCTTTCAGGACACAGTGAAAATGTGAAGCAGGTTGATTAAGGTATGTGGCTTCTCATTATATTAGTGTTTCAAGTCACCTGTAAGTTTGACATTTTTCAAAATCAAAAGTTTGAAAAAACAAGTGAAATACCCACGTTAATCTTCAGAACGTAGAACCCATATCATATCCTTTTTATGTCGTACTTCAGATAGTTGTGATTCATTTCAAAGGATATCTGTAGCAAATATAACTGAATATTTCTGAGGACCCCAAACCATTCCCTTCTAATCCTGCTTACATTCTTTCTTTGTAAAAAATTCTTTACATTGTGTCTCAGCGATGTCCTCCCTAACTCTCAATCAATAAATGAATGGAGCATTCCACAAAAGATGTTATACAAACTCTGAATATTTTGTCTAAAACTGTTGGATTCAGGCATTAACCAAATAATCACACAAATGCAAGTTTTCAGTAGTGACAACAGAATCAATAATACAAGGATTTAAACCAATTAGAAAAATAGAGGACATTTCTCTGAGGAAGGTAGGGAGACTTAACCAGGCAGCAGGTACAGTGTGAGCAAAGGCCCTGCAGTAGGTGGGCCCAAAGCAAGGTGGTTCTACAAGTGGACCCAGGAAGCTGGAGCCCAGAAAGGAAGATCGATCAAGATAAGCTGAACAAAAGGCTAGGAATTATGTCATCCCATTTTAGGGGCAATGGAAAGCCAGTGAATTATCTTTTCAAAACAGGAGGTTAACGTAATCAGATCTGTGCTTGGAAAAGAAATTATCCCATCTGTGTTGGGGAGAACTGACTGGAGAGCTCCCCATAAGTATGTGCAGACATATTTATAATAGATTGCGCAGGAGACAGACTTAGGATACATGGGAAGTTCAGCAGAGAGAAGTGAGCTAATTCAAGATATATTTAGACAATAAAAATGTCAGGCAATGTGGTATACTCCAGGTTTTGATGGAGGTACAGATAGACGTGAACTGATTCAAGAAACATTTAGTAGGAGTTGGCAGTGGGTTCAAAATTAAAAGTTAGGGAAAGGGAGGTGTCAAAGATGAGGCCAGATTTTATGAGTCATAGTAGTAATATGTACATCAGCACCTTAAATGTGCTGAGGAGTCCTTCAGCAAAGAAACCTGGTTACTATCTAATCTAGCACTTCACAAATTTATATGAACGCAGAGTCCGCCTTTTTGTTTTTCTGGTAAAGTTACTAACTTCCTGGGAACATAATGTCAGACAGCTCTGAGTTACCTAAGTTGACTTTCTTATTCTGAAGAATTACAAATGTCACATTTTTTAAAAACTCTTGTGTTAGTCTTTGCGAGCTGCCATAGCAAAATACGACAGGATTCAAGTGACAGAAATGTATCTTCGCACAGTTCTGGAGGCTAGAAGCCCAAGCTCAAGATGTCGGCAGGCTGGGTTTCTCTCGAGGCCTTTCTCCAGCTGCACCTCACAGTATGGGCCCTTGGTCAGTCTGTGGTCTGTGTCTGAACCTCTTCTGTAAGGTTACCTGATTGGATGAGGAGCTACTCTGCAGCCTCACTTCACTTGCATTACCCCTTTACCTGCTCTGTCTCCAAATACAGTCACATTCTAAGAGGCACAATACCACAGACTTGGTAAATTATTAAGAAAAAGGTATGTTGGGGCTCACAGTCTGAAGTTGAGGGGCTGCATCTGATTCTTGCCAGCAGAGTCCCAGGACAGCAAAAGACAAGAAATATGGGATCATGTATGACAAGAAACAGGGATCATGTGTGTGTGCATACACATGCATTTTCTTTTTTTGTGGTGGAGGGGTTACCAAGAATCGAACTTACAACTTCACGCTTGCCAGATGGCCCAGAGCTAACTGAGCTATATCCCTGGCCCTCACATGTATTTTGTAATCCCTCTTCTTATAGGCACCAGTATTTAATCATGGGGGCTCTGCTCAGATAATTTTATCTAATCCTAATCACTCCCAGATGCCCCACCTCTAAGCATCAGCACTGCAGTCAGATTATCTCTACACTCTTAATTCCTCACAATGGAAATGAAACTCCAGTGTAATTTTCAGGAGGTATGAACCATATTCAAACCATGGCACTAAGGAGTTGGGGGCAGGAGTTTCAAGTTATGAATTCAGCCCATAACATTCCCAGATGCATAAACTTCTTATCTGGAACTGATGCCACCATTGACCATTACACCCCATGCCACATGCCAGTCCTGTGGTCCTGTGTCATGGAGAGTCATCCTAAGATGCCTCTGTCCTTAGCATCCCTCCTGGTGAGTCACAGTACATCTTGTGGTAAGAGTTCTATTACAAAAGCTTCTTGTTAGTAAATATCTACCATACGAACAGGGGTGAGAAGAAAGGCGCAAGAGCATTCTTCACCAATCCCAAAGCCATTCATCAAACATGAAGATGGGAGTACACAAAGGGGCTTGCTTCTGGATTTTTCTTTTAAGGAGGTGAAACCAGCATTTCACCTTAAATCAAAAGAGCACCTAATGCAGGGGAACACCAGTCTGTCTGCTAATGGTGCCTAGGGTCCCACTTCTGTGCAGCCAGCTCTCCTCTGTTTTGGCTGGGGACTGGGAATTTTGTGAGAAGCCTAGGAACTTGGTGTAAATTTGAATTCCACTCTCTGCTAAGAAAGCAAATCATTCCACTCTTCTGTTTCTTATTCTGGTAGAATGCCTGGGAGGACTACGTTGATAGAGCATTCTATCTTTAAAAGTAAAAACAAAACGTTTTGTTCATGCAAAAGTAAGACTATCATTCATGCCAGTGCCACTGAGTTGGTAAAGTAGTGCTGTCATCTGAATGCTCGCGTCTCCCCATTGTTCAGGTGTTGAAATCCTAACCCAAAATTCATGGTACTTGGAAGGTGATGATGTCATTGGATGGAGCCCTCATAAATGAGATCAGCACCCTTAGAAACAAGACACTAGAGAACTGGCCAGTTTTTTCTGTCAGGGGAAGACAGTCTATGAAGTAGAGAGGATCCCTCACCAGACACAATTCTGCTGATACTTTGGTCTTAGACTTTGCAGCCTTCATTACTGTAGAAATACATGCTGTTATTGTTGTTTGTAAGTCATTCATTTTATGGAACTTTGTTATTGAAGCCCAGACTAAGACAAATAATCAGGTTATCAAAACAGTCTGGATATATTGTATTAATAATTCATGAAACCCACCCAAGAAGTGAATATTTTATGTTGCATGCTGTTGCATATTCAATATTCTCTGCCAGCCCCAAAGTCACCTTCAGATTTCATAGGTTTCTAGTTTCAACCAAGCCTTTAAATGTCATCACATCATCTTTAGTGGAATTAAGTCCCAAAAGAGTCACAAAGCAAGAAAATTACCTGCTTATCTGCTGATTAGATAAAAATTTTGTTAGGGGAATAGTCAGGATTTTTTCCCCCTCAGTCCTATTAAGTTTTACATTCTGTCTCGTACTTTTTGGAACCTGGATGCTACCAGAATAGTTATTGTATGAAATGTATCCACTACCTTGCTCTAACATAATAGTCAAAATATGATTAGTTGGCATATCAGATAGCTATTTCCTAAAGAGGAGAACTTTTGACCTGACTGTGCAAGAAACCAGTGACCTATCCTGCAAACAGTACAGGAATTCATCGGAATAAAAGGAACCACACAGATTTCCCTGACATACTCACCGTGGGGTTAGTCCAGTTCTATTAGATTCTACCTGTAAATAGGCAGTACCTAGGCACTGCTATATGAATCTGGTTTGAATTTTTGCCTCCAGCTATGACACACGATCAAGTTCAGAGGTCACTGATGTGTCTTCCTTCAGGCACACTTATTATCGGTTTTCTTTCCTAGTGTGGTCATCCCTCTGTATCCATAGATTCTGCATCCATGGATTCAACCAACTGTAGGTTGAATATTTTTAAAGTTTTATCTCTTTAATGTACAGACCCTTTCTGAATATGTACAGACTCTTTCCTCACCATTATGCCCTAAAAATACAGTATAACTATTTACATAACATTTCCGTTGTAATAGGTATTATAGGTAATCTAGGGATAATTTAGTCAGAATGGGCATAAGTCATGTGGAACTACTGTGCCATTTTATTTTTAAGGACTTGAGCACCTATGGGTTTTAGTACCCACAGGGGGTTCCAGAACTACTCTTCCACACATACTGAGCGACGATAAGAGATAGTTACAGAACACATATTCTTTCTAGGGCTGCCCCACCAGCACCTCATCATTTTATCAATGCAAATTGCAGTTGAAAGCCTCTGATTCCTGCTGGTAGGCAGAGGTGGAAATATTGTTTCCTTGCCCTCTTCTCACACAGCCTGGTAGTTACAGTGTTTACTAGTTTCGCACAAAAGCAAACTGATCCTAAATATGCCGCCAAGCAGCCTTCGGGGAAATATATTCCAGAAAGCTTCATTGAAACCACTTATTAATTGACACTCTGAGATGTCTAATCATTCTGCTGTGTAAGAAACCCTGAGACCAAACATGGAAGAATGCAGCCTTTCAAACACCTAACCTGGGTGAGCGGCTTATTGAGAAAGGAAAGCCACAAGAGGGCTGGAGCTGCCAGACCCAGGGAGCCTTCATCACCCTCCTGGGCCAGGTGGCAGCATCAGATTGCACCAAATACGAGCTTGAAAAAAGGGAAAGGAAACAAAGTTTTTCTCTGTGTCAAAACAGGATTAAAGTTATTATTCCTTTTTGTGACTTCTAGTGTGTATCCTTTTTCTAAAATATATCCCCATAGCCAGGTGTGGTGACGCACACCAGCCAGCCTAGCACTATGAAGCGCTGAGACAGGATGATTGCAAATCCAAGCCCAGGTTGAGCATCCTAGTGATTTCATGAGACCTTGTCTCCTGAGTTTAAAAAAATTAAAAATCAAAAGGGCTTGGGTAAAAAGGGCTCAGTGTAAAGGGCTTGTATTCAATCTGCAGTACCACCAAAAAAAAAAAAAAAATCTGTAAACACACAAGCTTTCGTGTACACACACACACACATACACACACACACACACACACACACACACACACAGTCCTTATCCATTCATAACATTGGATTGATAAATTCTACTAAAGTTACCATCAAAGATGTTATCTCCTCTGGGGCATCCATTTGTTCTAGTTTTTGCCTATCTGTAAATTTTGAAGATATAACTTTTTCTGGAGAATTTTGTTAAACAACCATGGCAGCTCTTATTTTCTATACAGTTCTTATTTTCTCTGTTTTCTTATTTTCTGTATATATAGTGCCTAGCACACCCCAAGTATGCCAGAAGTGGGGTCCATCTGGGGGTTATTGCTGGTGGTTTTTACTGAAATGGAGATTAGATGTATGACATTTTATGGTCTGTGTATTACAACAGAACAAGACCCACATGAGATATTTTCCATGTTTTGGAGTAGCTTTCTTTCCCTAAAAATTAATGGAATACTTTAAAAATCAAAACAAATATTAACCCAC
Organism: Chinchilla lanigera; assembly: GCF_000276665.1. Lineage (NCBI taxonomy): Eukaryota > Metazoa > Chordata > Mammalia > Rodentia > Chinchillidae > Chinchilla > Chinchilla lanigera. Next base: position 9,603,173 of record NW_004955443.1, on the reverse strand, counting down.
ACACATTTAGCTATTTTTAGTCTGAATAGTTCCAAGCTACAGAAAGGTTCAAAGTATTAAGTGTGAACCACACCCTGGTTAGACTTTACAAGTAACACTTTGTATACAGTATTTTGTTGGTCACATGTTTACAGTACTGTCCATCTAGCCATCCTTTCACCCATGGATCTATCTTTTGAAAAATGTATTTCAGAGTATGTTTTAGGCATCAGTTCATTTCACCCTAAACACTTCTAAATGTTGCATTAGCTATGGGTTCAATCTTTATTTGCAGTTGTCTTCTTTCCCTTTTCTTTTATCTTCTCCCTCTTGTTTTTTTTCCCCTCCTGCTGTGGTGTAATTAACCTGCAGTGAAATTCACAGATCTCAGTGTACCATTTAGTGAGTGTAACCCATATCTCTATCAAGATATGTAGACAACATTATCACCACCCAAGAAAAATCTCTTGTGCCCCTTCCTAGCAATTCTTGTTCCTGGCCCCACTGAGTCAGTCACTCTTCTAATTTTTTTAAATATCCATGTATTAATTTGGCCTATTGAAAATTTCATATAAATGAATCCTATATAAGTATGCTCTCTTTTGCATAAGGCTTCTAATGCAGGGTGTTTTTGAGACTCACCCATGTTGTTGCATGTGTGTGTAGTGCATTCTTTTCATTGCTCAGTACTGTTTTATCAGGTGAGTATACCACAGCATTTTATGTTATTGATGGACATTAGATTATTATTTGTAGTTTGGGGCTATTATAAATAAGATTGCTTTTAACATGCTTACATACATATTTCTTTCACTTCTTCTAGAATAAATGTATAGCTGTTGAACTGTTAGATCTGAGGTTGATCCGTACCCTTCTAGTCCAGGCCCATTGAGCTTAGATTTTCTTGGAGCAGCATCTCCAAAATCAGCTCAAGTCCTGAATTTTTTCACACACAGTAGTAGAACAGGAGGACATGACAGTCATTTTCAGGCCCTAAATGTTCTTATTTTCTTTATTCTTGAAAGCAGTGGGGTTCCTAAAAGGCCAAGTCTCAACTAGTGTGTCAGGATAAGTTGGGCATGGATTGGTGGGAGAAACGTACTTTGAATGCTGAATTTACAATATCTAGCCTGCCTTATTTATAAAGCAGCCCCTGCTGTATACATGCTACTAGTACCAGACTGTCCATCCTTTGAATAGTTTTCATCATGTGTGTCCAGAAGAAAAAGAATTCAAGAAGCTCCTCTCTTATCCTGGACTGGTGTACATGGTTGATTGCAACTAGTTCCGCAACATCACTCAGCCAAATACACCTCACGTCATTTCTCTCTGTTGTCCTCTGTTGCACCCATTTTAAACTCCTCTCTTCTAATCAGATCTCAGCCCCAGTCACCTTCCACTTTCAGCAGTATTTCACAGTAGTGACTCTCAGGGTCAGACCTGGCCCCCAGTAATACCTGGAAATGTCTGGAGACTATCTTGTTTGTCATATAGTCAGGAAGCATGCTATTCGCTATTTTCGTATCTGTACTCATCCTGTCTTCCTTCCCTCCAGCTACAAGAATACACGTCCCTCACTCATGGGGTCTGTCTATTTACATAAATTAGGCATTTCAAGCAAAATGAAATCCCATCAATTTAACAAAATGGAATAATTAATTTAATCTAACTTAATATAGGGATACAACATTTGCAATCTACTTGGGAAGGCAGAAATAGCATGCTCGATACCTCTAACATACTCTCACATTCTCTAACAGGCAAGCTGCTTCCATTTACCGAATCAGAAAAGAGGCAGCTGGACATGATCCCCAGTACTCTTAGTTCCAAGAACACTTCCAGAGCTGAGATGAGTTTCTAACCTATGCCAATTGTGGCCCCAGGTCACACCCTGCCTGATGGATCTGAGTAGACCAAAATTTACCACATAATGCCTGTAGATGTCCACTAAACATCTGGACACTGGAACAGTGCTAAAGACCATGTGGGTCCACATAAGGTGGCCAGCAGAAGTGAGCAAATTGCACCTGCTGTATCACTTCCTTCTGCCATTCTTGCACATCAGTCAGTATGGAAACCCTAGCGCAAGCAATTCTGGGAAATGTGGATGAGGACACAGGGCTACAGTCCACATTATTCCTCTCCTGTCTGTCTGTTCCTCACTCTCCATGACACCTGCTAGTAAACTTTGTTCAAGTGACTCTCCTGCCTCTTTCTTGTGCCTTCAACCCCTCCCTTCTCTCCTCCTACCAACATAGCCAGACAACTTGAAGACCTTAGGATGAGCAACAGAAGCAAAAAGCAAGTAGGATTACATCAGACCAAAAGTTTCCTCACAGTAAACAAAATGAAAAGGCAAAGTATGAAGTGGAAGAAACTGTTTGAGGGCCATAAATCTGACCAGTGATTAACATCCAAACTACATAAGGAGGGGCTGGGGATTTAGCTCAGCGGCAAAGCCCCTGCCTGGCAAGCGCAAGGTCGTGAGTTCGGTTCCTGGTACCGGAGAAAAACAAACTATGTAAGGAATGCCTAAGACTCAATTAAAAAAAACTGATTTCAAAATGAGCAAAGGACTTGATAGACATTTCACCAAGGAAAACATACAGATTTATAACAAATATATCAAAAGGTGTACAATGTTAGTAAACATCAGGGAAATGCAAATAAAAAACAATGGTATACTGTATTACCTCACGCTTGTTAGGGTATTGATTATTGAAATAAACAGTAATAAATGTTAGTGAAGATGTTGAAATATAGTCTTTATATTCTGCTGTACTAAGCAATATGGAGAATCCTCAAAAATTAAAAATACAACTACCATATGATCCACTTCGATGTCTGTATCCAAAAGAATTGAAATGAGAATCTGCACTCCCCCATTCATTGCAGTATTATTCACAGTAGCCAAAATATAGAAACAACCTAAATGTTCATCAGTGGAAGAATGAATAAAGAAAGCTATATAGGGCTGGGGATATAGCTCAACAGCACAAGTGCCTGCCAGGCAAGCATAATGTCCTGAGTTCAATTCCCGGTACCAAAAAAAAAAAAAAAAGGAAAACTATATATGTCACATTAAAAAAGGAAATCTTGTCATTTGTGATGCCATATAGGAACTTGGAAGACAAGTTCTAAGTGAAGGAAACTGGTTAGAGAAGAGCAAATGTTTCACAGTTCTACTTACATGAGTATCTCACACAGCCTAACTCATAGAGAGAGCAGAATGGAAGGGATTAAGGAAAAGGTGAAATGGGGCATTCAACAGGTATAAAACTTGGTTGTGCAAGATAAGCAAACTCTAGAGATCTGCCATGCAGCACTGTGCAATTAAAATTTCAGGGGGTAGATCTCACTGTAAGTTAGAAAATACCATAGTTAAAATCCATGTATTAGTCTATATGTTTTTCCTTTCTAAATTTTCTTACATGCTATGATCTCTTCAGGTGCAGGGGAGAAATGTCTTCTATTTTTGCTTGGTCTTTGTTTTATTTTGCCTTTGTTTTATGGGGCTTGGTGGTAAAATAGCTCAACACTTAAAAACACTGTATTCTTAGGATGATAGTCTTTACTTTTTCAAATATAAATTGCACTATGATTTGGTGACATGTAACATAATGGTTTAACTATACATATTTTAGTATAAATAGAAAAATGTACTCCAAGAGGCTAAGGCAGGAGGATTTCAAGTTCAAGCCAACCTAAGGAATTTAGTGAGACCCTGTCTCAAAAGAAAAATATTATAAAGACTGGCAATGTAGCTCAGTGCATGTGTCTGGAGTTCAATCCCCAGTACCACAAAAAAGAAGAAAAATAAAATGAATGAGAGAAATAAAGACTACAGTTTTGGATGAGAGAATTATATCTTGGATGAGGTCTGTTTATAGAACTTCTGTAAGTAGTACATCAATGTATTTTTCCATTTTTAACTTAGCATTCATGGAGCACCTTCCCTGTGTGCCAGATATTGTTGAAGACCCAGGATAAATAAACACACACACACACACACACACACACACACACATAATGAGTGAAAGTGTGTCCCTAAACTGTGAGACTCCATGCCTTGACACCCATCCAGAAGTTTTTCCAGTGCATCCAGAGTGCCACACAAATCTGGCAAGCACAGGAAAGCTTCAGTGTCAGATCCAAAACACTGGTACAAATGAGTGTAACCTGAGATTATACCAAATGGGGCTATGATAGTGCACAGTATGTTCCTTGACCTTTTGAGAATAACTGAGCCCATTTTGTCATAGGGAATTTCTCTCCTCTTATACGTCCTATGATTCATAATACCAAGTTACACAACTTTAAAAAAGAAAAGATGACAGAAAAGAGTGTCATGAATCAATGCAAAGGCGCTGTGAATCAAATTAATGGTCTTTGCATCTTGTTACAGAGAAAGCAGATCAAAGATCTATGTTCATTGCTTTGAGGGTATTAACTCGTGTTCATTCTCATAGCCCATACGGAGTGAATATTATTCTTCTCAATTTGTGGGTGAGGAACCCCAGGCATAGATTGAGTGACCTACCCAAAGTCACAAAGGCAGTTAAGTAGTGGAAGGTCTGAACTGCACAATCTTCATTTTTCTGTGTAATCCTGAGTTCCTGCCCCGCCCTGCCCACCTCTATTCTAGGATGATGTTATTAAAGACTCTTCTTATTCTCCCTTGGCATGTCCTAGAGACTTGTACCATGAGTGACTTGGCTTGTGCTACCAAGATTAGCAATGACTTTACTGCAAACCTTCCCAGCATTTAGAGTACTTTTTCTTTGTCTCCCCCACATGTTCTCAAGCAGAACTTAACTTACTGAGATGGATAAATATTAACTTTTAGGTCAGCGCTGCCTGACATCACAGGCCAGAGTCTAAACAGCAGGGAACTTTGGTCTCTTCTGGTGCTTCCTCTCATGCAGGCAGAGGAAGACAGAAACGCAGCCTCCGGAGTTTCTCAACAAGCTGGTAAATGGTCTTGTTGCCTTAGTCTCCTCCGTTCAAAAGCATTAGATTGTGACTGTACTGCACATTACATTTTAGCCACTGAAATAATTAAAGAAATCTCTGTTTCATATTTCTGTGGCAGTCAGGGAACATTATAAAATGTCTAGTCCAAGTCTCTCCATGTATAAAAAAGAAAAGTGAGCTCCCCCAAAATTACTTACCAGGGTCACCGGTTCTATTTTGATAAAGCCTTTTTCTTAGCTTTGTCTACACCGTGACAGCTCTATCGAAACCTTTGAGCTCCCTGCTGCCCATTCCCTTCCCCAAAGACAGCACTTCCAGCTCCTCACCCGGCCCTTACCTCTGTTTCCGTAAGTTTAAGTATGTATTGCTGTGTCCTGACTTTTGTCTGTTGGTCTGAAACACTGGCTTTTCCCTATGGCAGATAAGGACTCAGTTATTTAGTCTCTTTGTCCACACCAGTTTGAGTCCCATTCATACAATACAGTTATATCTCAATTTTGATTAGAAAAATACTCAGTTTACATTATTCATATTTTATGATGCTAGATGATATTTAGACATGGGGCATATCCTAAATTCTTTGTCTTTCTGGCACAACTTAACATCCTGGAGTTAGTAATTTTCTTCTTCCTTTGCTTTTGGTCTGTTTGTTTTTCTTGTGCGTGTTTCTTTGCATTCCCTTCCCTTCTCTCTCTACCCACCTCTCTCTCTTTTTGAGACAAGTCTCATGTTACTCAGTCTGGTCTCAGTTCACAGGCTGCAGAGATCCTCCATACTCAGCCTTTCCAGGAGCTGGTACCACAGGCAGACGTCGCCTACCAGTTTGTGTTTATAAAAATGCTCTAACCTTTCATTCAAAATACTGAAATAGTTGCTGGTTGTCTAAGTTGTCGCTCAAGATGTTCAGCGATTCTATCCATTTCCTATCATGTGTCTTCTTAGTTATGTGAGTGGCATGCTTCTGACCTGCCCATCAGGACTGCTTATCTCCCTGCTCAGTTATCCTGAGATCTTCTCACCTCTCCCCGTGTTGAAGCTTCTATTTTTAGACCTCCTGGTTCATTCTATGCTGCAATAACAGAATAACTGAGACTGGGTAATTTATAAACAGTAGTTTTTGGGGCTCACGGTTCTGGACACTGGAAGTCCAACAGCATGGTGGCACCATATGGTGAGGGTGTTGGCTCTGTCTGACGTGATAGAAGGACAACAAAGCAGGTATGAGACAGAGGAAAACTAGGCCAAACTCACTTTCATAACAAGTCCACTCCCATGATAACTAACTCGCTCTTACAGTAAAGACAGTAATCCACTGCAGAGGGCAAAACCCTCATGACCTATTTACTTCTTTAAAGGTCTCACCTTTTAATACCTTTATAATGACAATTAAATTCCAACCTGAGTTTTAGAGGGACATTCGTATCTTGGTATCTTGTTTTCCCTTCCTCTTGTTTTACTCCTCACTGTTGTGGAGTGCATCCTCTATTAGCTCCCTAAGAAAAACTATATAGAGGGAAAATAAAGTACTCAGCTGTCTAGATATGTCTCTGTTCTACCTTCTTGGTTGATAGAGTGATTGCACAGAGAATTCTATGTGTGGAATCATTTTCACTAGAGATTTTTCTGTTTTGTCTTCAAAATTTTGAAAACATTGCTCTATTGTGTACTTGCTCATAGTATGACTGCTGTGTCATTTTCTTGCTTCACGATGCAAATACAGGAGGTCTATATTTCTTTTATCTCTATGAGTTTTCAATACTTTTTCATGTTTCCCTTTTACTCCAGGGTTCTTGCTCCCTTCAAATTGTTTTTCATTTTCCTCAGCTGCTTGATGATTTATGGTGTTCTGCTCAGAGGAAAGAGTACAGGACACAAATCCAAACCTCTGAACAACTTAGGGACAATGGTCATGGTATCTGATGAAGAAAAACGTCTTCAACCCGGCTCAGCAGTTGTTAGGAAACACCCAATGTCAGTGTCTTGGGGACTTTCTCCTAGGTTGGTCAGACCCTAAGAAGGCTCTTACAAATCCTTACTTTGAGGGAAGCACCTGCTGCCAGTATTCAGGAGCTAGAGGTGAGAAGCAGATAAAAGCCATCTCAGTATGCTGCATGCATATTTTCTTACTCTTCCTAGGTTTATATAGTATCCACCTTCAACATTACCTGGTGTATCTCCCAACTCAGAGGAACTGATTTGTCCCTCTCCACAAAGTACACCTCTAGGCTTCCATGGAGGTGGAGGAGTTACAGTCACCCAGACACTTGCAACAAGGGAAGCAGAAGTGACTCCGCTGCTTCTTACACAAATCTCCCCATTCAGATCTCAGCCTCACCACTGTGGCCAATCCCAGAGCCTTTTGAGGACTCTCCATTGCTGGAAATTGATCCCCTGCCAGTTCTAGTCAAGCTTTCTCAGGGCCACTGAGTAGGCACTCATCACTCATCTGCCTGCTTTCTGCCTTCAAACTGCTGTTGTTACCTCCCCTAGTTCCATTATGAAGTATCCAGTGGTACCTCAGTTCATGAACTTAATTCATTCCATGATTCTGGGGTTCTACATTCATGTTTATGTGAGGAAGATGGTCATGGTCATGTTTGTCACCGATGCGGAGTTCAAAAATGGAAGCAAAATTTTGCCACTTCTGTTCACAAACCAAATTTTTGTGAAGAGTATTTGTAAACTGAGGTATTGGGTTACTGTATATGTGCATATGTCCTTTTAATATATATTCTCCTTTAATAAGATTAACAAGGAGGCTAAAATTGATGATTGTTCAATCCACTGTCTTTGCCTGATGTTCCAATACATATTTAAATGATAGTGACATATATATACACATATATAATATATATATGCATGCATGCAGAGCCCCAAGAATATGTGATTATATATTGTAAGTACTGGTGAATCACTGGATTCCAGTATATTTTTAAAACTGTTTACCATAAAAAACTAATGCATCTGTGAACATTAATTTTTCTTAATCCCATTTCTTAGCATATTAGTTTAATGATTATTTTAGGTATTTTCTTTTTTATAGTCCATTCTCTGCTGCTATAAAAGAATGCCATAGACTATGTAGTCAAAGAGGAAATGAATTTATTCCTCATAGTTTTAGAGGCTGGCAATTCCAATGCTAAGGTGCCAACACTGGAGAGGGCCTTTGTGTCAGCACAGTGGAGGCACCATGGGTGAGGGAGAACAAAAAAGAAAGAGTAGGAACAAGAGAACACCAAGGAAGCCAAATGTGCTCTTGTAAGAACCCACTGAGGTCCCAATGGCATTTATCCTAAAAACTTTTAAGGCCCTGTCCTTTAATATTGTTATAGTGGCAATTACATTTCAACCTGAGTTTTGAAGGAGAAATTCAAATCATCACACTTCACACGCATTTATTCATTACTGCTTTGCCCATGGTACTATAGCAGGTAATGAAGAGCTTATGATCCTCTGTCTTTTGTCCTCCTGAGAGATACAATCTACTGAGAGGGAAATATTATGTAAATGATGAAGAAATAAACTACAAGTCATTTATAAACTACCTTAGGAATAGGTAAAAATCAGCGTTCCTTAAACCACATGTCCCCAACCCTAGAAATGGTACCCATCTATGGCCTATTAAGACCTGAGACCATGCCCACTGCCTCAGCTGACAAAACCCCTGCTCCTGGGGTCTCCACAGCACAGGGCAACAGAGGCAACAACCAGTACACTGACCTAATTGAAGAAGAGATCAACACCCAAGCACACAGTTTCACTTGAGATCTGATGTTCCCCTACCATGGAAACCGGATGACAGACAGCTTGGGAGATAGGCTTGGAGAGGATGGGAATAAACACTGATCTCCTGTGATCCCCAGGAAAGCACAGGATCAGACCAGGAAGATCACAGGGTCTGTGTTCCATTATGAGAGGTCAGGTTTAGAATTTATTACAGTCAAAGGGGCTGGTCTAGAAGAAGAAGACATTTAGTTTAGTGGTGCCTCATATCTGAGCTCTATCACCATATATAGGATATGCAGATCTACATCTAGCAAAAATTAGCGGTCAGAAGTACTTTCAATCATTAGATGGGTGGCCTAATTGTCTTCACTAAAATCATAGTCCTCTTTGTTCTGGTTGAGGGCTGTTCATGAGTGGTTCCTAGGATTTATCAATATCCAGTTGATATTCAATGCCATTGTTGTTAATTGATCTTACTGTGATAACTAAGGTAACATAGTAGTGGCTGACAATTGGCCTTCTCTCTGTGCAAGTATCTGGATTTTTTAAGGTCATAATCAATAAAAGTGGATATACATACACACAGGATCATGGGAAAGCAAGGCAATAGAAGACCCCCAAGGTCTCCCAACTCTCTGAGGACAGATCAAGGGGGCACAAATAGAAAAGAAAACATGTACCAGGTAGCAGAACTCTTTGAAAAGGTTATAGAAGAGATGAAGAAACTAGAATGAGTTCAAAGAGGAAATGAACAAAAAGTTCACAGAAATATGACTCAAAATGCCCAAAAGAAACTCAGGATAAATAAGTTTTAAAAAATGGAAGAACTAACCAAAAACAGTTCAAAACATGAATGACAAATTTGACAAAGATATAAATACTCAAAAAGATATCAGAGAAAAATACCTGAGATTTAAAAACAGTATGGAATTGATTAATTGAAGAAATGACTAATGTGAAGATAGAGTCTCTGAAATTGAGGACAAAAATGATAAATTAAGAAGATCTTGAAGAAACTCGGAGAGAGAGGGGGAGAGGGACAGAGAGACAGAGACAAAGACAGAGACAGACAGATAGACAGAGAGAAAGAAAAGATCATCCAGCAGTACTAGATGACCAACCTAAGGCTAATTAAAAGCTAGAAGATAATACAGATGGAATTATTAATATGTTCTCAGAAATCATAGCAGAAAATTTCTCAAATATGAGAAAAGAGCTCAACATACAACTAAGTGAGGTGTCCAAAACACCAAACAACTATGATGAAAAAAGAAGCTCACCAAAGCATATTCTTATTGAATTGCCAGATAGCCAACAGAATTTTAAAAGATGCCAGAGAAAAACAAAAAAACACATATATAGTTAAATCCATTACAATTATAATAAACTTCTCAACACAAATCTTAATGGCAAGAAGACCTTGGGGTGGAGTATTCAAGTCCTAAGAGCAAATTACAAATATCCAACCAGATAAACATACCAAACAAAGCTTTCCTTCAAGATAGGTGGAGAAAAAAGGACATTTCATGGAAAAGATGAACTCAAGAGATATATGAATACTAAACCAGCACTCCAGAAAATATCCAAAAAGGTCTAGACAGAAACAATAAAACCAATAAAGCTAAAAACCCAGATGAAATGAAAACACCAAGCAAGAACAATGAATATGCAACAATAAAAAATCACAGAAAAAAAAAGGAATAACCAACAGAGAAAGAGTATGGTGGCAGTAAATGATCAACACATCTCACTAACAATCTCTCAACATTGATGGTCTCAGCTCTCCAAATAAAATACACAGGAAGACTGGTTCAAAAATCAAAATTCATCCATCTGTTGCATTCAAGAAACTCATCTAATCAAAAAAGACATTCATAGACTAGAAATCAAACGTTGGAAAACAATATTTTATGCACCAGGACTCACAGAACAAGTAACAATTTTAATCTCAGACATGGTAAATGTCAAGGTAAAATTTATTAGAAGAGACAAAGAAGATCACTACATCCTAGTTAAGAGAATAATCCATCAAGCAGAAATAATACTTTCAAATATTTATGCATCAAATACTGGAGCACCTATCTTGATAAATCAAATGCTGCTGAACATAAAAAGTCAAATGAATACCAACACAATCATAGTGAGGGGTCTTAATACCCTAATTTTACAAAAAGAAAGATGAATGAAACAAAATATCAATAAAGAAATATCAGAACTGAACCACACCCTTAGACATATGGACTTCATAGAGTTCTGCAAGTATTCCACCCCACTTCAACAGAGTGTACATTATTTTCTGTAGCACACAGGACTTTCTCCAAAATAGGTCAGACACTAGCCCACAAAGCCTGCTTAAGTATAGAATTAAAATCACCTCATGTGTACTATCAGAGCACTGTACAGTGAAAATGGAAGTCAATGACAGAAGAAATCATAGAAAATATAGAAGCACTAGGAAAATTAGTAACACACTCCTAAACAACCAATAGGCTACAGAAGAAATTTTTTAAAATTTGGAAGTTAATGACAATGTACACCTCACTGGAACCTTGGGACACTATGAGAGCAGTCCTAAGAGGAAAGTCTATTGTAGTCAGTGCTCACATAGAAAAACAAGGGAAGCTCAAACAAGTAACCTTTTAAGGAACCTTAAGATACTTAAGAAACAACAACAATCGGGGCCCAAACTGAAATTAAGGAGAGAAATCATGAAGATTAGGGCAAAAATCAATGACACTGAGACAAAAAAAATACAAAGAATCAATGAATCAAAGAGCTGGTTCTTCAAAAGAATAAACAAAACAGATAAACTCTTAGCCAAACTTACCAGGACAAAGAGAAAAAAGACAATGCGATTAGAAATCAAAAAGGAGAAATCATGACACTTAAAATACAGAAAATAGATAATAACCATGAAAAACTCTATTCCCACAAATTGGAAAATTTGGAGAAATGGACAGATTCCTAGACTCATACAAATTGCCAAAGCTAACCAGGAAGGCACAAAAAATACTGACCAACCCAAAAAGAAGCAATGAAATTCACACAGTAATAATCTAACCAACTAAAAAGAAAGCCCAGGGGGTGCCTGATGGATTCACTGCTGAATTCTACAAAACCTTTAAAGATGTTATACCACCTATATTCCTCAGACTCCTGAAAGAAATTGAAAGGGACAACATGCTTCCAAATTCATTTATGGAATCCAGTGTCACACTGATTCCAAAGCCAGATAAAGGCCCAACTAAAAAAATCGTAGGCCAATGAACATAGAAGAAAAATCCTCAGCAAGATATTAGCAAATAGAATGCAACATATCATCAAAAAAGATCACACATCATGACCAAGGAGATTTCATCCCATAGATGCAAAGATGATTTAACATACTCAAATCAATAAATGTAATATATCACATAAGCAGAAGCAGAGTCAAAGGCAACATGATCACATCAATAGATGCAGAAAAGGCTTTTGACAAAATCCAAAACCCGTATATAATAAGAACCCTAAAGTAAATGGGTATAGAAGGAGCATACTTAAATTTAATAAAAGCTACTTGCAACAAACCAGTAGCCATCATATTAAATGGGGGAAAAACTGAAAGCATTCCCAAAAATTAGGAACAAGACAAAGATGCCCACTGTCACCATTTATATTCAACATAGAGCTCAAAACGTTAGCCAAAGCAGTTAGGCAGAAAGAAGAGAAAGAAAGAAAGGGATATATATAGAAAAAGAAGAACTGAAGTTATCATTATTTGCAGATGATATGATATAATACATACCAGGCCCAAATAATTTCACCAAAAATGCTTTAGAATTAATAACCAACTCCAGCAATGTGGCAGGATACAAAATCACACAAAAATCAATAGCATTTCTGTACACCAATAAAACTTAAAGTATGAAAACCATTCACAGAAGCATCAAGAAAAATGAAATACCTAGGGTTTAAACTAACCAATGAAGTGAAAGTCATCTACAAAGAAAACTACAGTACTCTGAAGATGGAGATTGAAGAGAACATCAGAAAATGGAACATCTGAGGTGAGGCTAAGTGAGCCCAAAGTCGTCACCATCCATGGAGAGCCGGGAAATGTGAAGGGACATGATGGGCTCAGGAAGAGAGTAAGGATGGGCCCTGAATTCCAAAGAAGGAAAGGGACTGGAAGGGAAAAGCCAAAAGCCTTCAGCATCTCTGACAATTCCAGGCATCCAAATTTAAGGCGGACTGAGTATAGTCATTAAATTTACAATTCCATGATACGTTCTCGCTAAAGAAACTAAAATTGGAGAGTGGAGGGCGGAAGGATACTCATTTCAATTCTGCAAATATTTTCATGTTTCCTTTGGGATGAAAAAGTGATAATGATGAGACAGGGATGAGGAAAGGAAAAACTAATGATGCAGCCATACAAAACTGTCCTTAATTTTTACAGTGACCCAGTAGGTAAGTAGGTGTTGTTATCCTTATTTAATGTAAGTAAAGTTGAACTTAGAGGATGTACAGTCAGCCATGTGGCCAGATATTGAAGGCAAAACTGCGTAGAACTTTAAAACAGGTCTTTAGAGCATTGAAAAATCAAAGTTAACTGGATTAAACATAGATAACAAGGAGATATGTGCATATCAGAAGCCTCAGGGAAGCCTGAAGTGAGTGAGAAATAGCTACTCCTCAACACAGTCCCTGCCAAGATATAATCAAAGCAGTCGCAGATCAAATTCTCCATATACATATTTTTAAAACTACATTAATTAGCAAGTAAATGCAAAGCAATACATCAATCTGTTCTGTAAAACTTAAAGCCTCAAGTCTATTATTTTATGTTCTCCTGCCATCACCCTGCAGAAAAGATACCGTCATCTCCTGTGGATACCCAAACCAGATGCTCAGGTCCCACATACTATTTGATTATAACCTAGACACATCCTCCCATATATTAAGTCATCTCTGATTACTTACAATGCCTAATTCTGTGCAAATGCCGTTTAAGTAGTTGCCGTACTATATAGTTGAGGGAATAATGCCCAAAATGGGTCTGTGCCTGTGCAGTACATACACAGCTGTCGGGGGGTGGGGCTCAGCTCACAGTGAGCCCACAGATGCAGAAGTTCCCATGTGGGGAGTCCACTGTGTGAGAGTCCTACAGTGGACTGGCAGCACTCCAGGCCCAGGGTGCTATTACTCCCAGTGGTCAGCATCAGGCACCAGAAATCACGTAACCCACTGGCAACGTGCAGGGCCAGGAACCCACCCTCCCATTTCACGCTGAGAGTCTGGATGGCAGGCTTCATTAAATTCTCATTCCCTTTTATTACAGAGCCACAGAAACCCACCTGCATACCTGAATACCTGCAGTGGTGTCTGTTTCTTACATTTATTTTCCTAATTATTAAGCTATTAATTTTTCCAAAGAAGACCATTTCTGCCATATATAACTTCCTATCTACCCCAGTAGAAAACTAGAGTCTCATCAGTTCTATGAGTTGACTAGTTCTGATTGGCTTCTACTTAATCACTCCTTCCCTGGGGTTTAATAAACTAAAACTCTGTACATTTGTATCATGTTCTTGATGGTGAAATACATCAGAGGTCAAAGCAACGGAGACCTCTAAATTCTTAGCCCACACCATAGATGCAGTGGGAGCAAGGTGGAAGACTGAGTTGTTGTCATGCAAGGATTCAGTACTGCATTGTTTTGTGCTTAATCAGACTATTTCTTATGTGTTGGATCTGGTTTATTCACCAGATTATAAAATCCTTGGAGTGCTTAGGGTGCGGCTCAGTGGTAGAGCTCTTGCCTTGCATGTAAAAGGCCCTGGGTTCGATCCTCAGCAACACACACACACACACAGAGGAGATAAAATCCTTGGATGGCAAGGGTAAATCATACACCTTTTTATTCTTCCACAATAACTAATACAGTGCTAGATATATAGATGTATATACACAGAGTCTGCCCAAAAAAAGTATGCATCAGGAAAAGAAAAACTTGTATAAATATTTTAATACTAAATTTATTAAGATATCATGAGATTAATACAAGTTACCTTTGGCCTCTGTAATTGTAAGTGCTCAAAATGGTGGTCATAAGCTTCCAGACATTTATTAGTACAGCAAACTGCTGAAGTTTGTATACAATTTTTTTGTCAGCCTGTACATACATCTACAATTAATCCTTCTTGGCCATTAAAATCACATCAATATCGATGAAATCTTTGAACATTAGGATCCTTTTATATTTGCTTTGATTTTCTAAGCCATCTTAATAGACTAAAAGCCTGATTTTTAAAACTGCCTGACTCACTTGAAATGACTCAGCGGAGTTTGGGACTGTAGTGAGTGACAGAAATGATACACATATATGTGTTGGGTTTTTTCCCTATCAGTTCCACAGACTTGGTTCCAACATATTTTCACCTTCATCGGGAATAAGGACCAACTATGAATCATAACATGCAAGCGTAAATAGTGATATTTGGCTTCATTTCAGAATTTTTTACAGTACATTTGTCCATTCACAACTGCTTTAATTATCTGAGCCACTAACTCCCACAGGACAAGGTTACCAGTGAGTTGGTTTTCATTCTGGGTGCTGTTTGAACGTGAATGGCCCAAAGCACTGTAATATTTTAATCTGAAGAGCTTTTACTACCGAGATTGCACTTTGCCGCTCCTGTCCTCTGCCGGGGAAGGTACACAGCCCCTGATATTTACTATGTAATTACTGCACCTCGTGGCAGGGAGTGCTGAGTGTTTGGCCTTGTTAAGCAATAGCAGCTAGCACACAGCCAACTGGCAGCCCCACCCCACCCTCGCTGGGTTTCCTGCTTTGTTTTTAACCATTGCACAACGGTGTGAAGTTCTAAGAACTTTGGGATATAAGACTTTGGGCTCCTTTTTTGGGAAAAGAGCTAGCAGAGCAGCTCCAGTGTATTTCTGATGAGGTCAAAACCTACTAGTGAGGTAAGAAAATCCTTAAAACAAAGAAATCCCAGTTCTTTCTGCAGCTGTTCAGAGAAAGGAAGAAGCCTACACTAATTCAGTGTACTCTTCTCCTCAGCCAGGTTGTCCCTCTACAGTCTGGGGAGCAAGGATTCCAGGGCTAAAGTAGACTGACCAATAGATTTCCTTAACATTCCTTCCAAGTTCATGTGTGTGCAGTGGTATGGCAATGTGTGTTCAGACTTACAGATACTGTTGCTTAAGGAACTCTTCTCACAGACATGTCAAGTTCTCCTGTACCTTACATAAACTCCACAAGGAGAGAAATAATTCTACATCCTTGGTTCCTGCTTAAGCTTGACCCATATACACAGACACATACTTTATTATTGTTACTTGTAAAAATTCAGTCTGGGTTATCTGGTTTGGTGCTCACAGTTAGAGATTTTTACTTTGACAACTTGCCAATATTTGGTTCATCATATATTGTACTTTTTTCTCAAGTTAGAGTGTTTCTATTCTGGCTTAGATTCTTATGAAATGTGATGATAAAGCAGCTAGAACTAAAATATCTTAGTCAAAGTAGTGCTAAATTTAACAACGTATTAAGTCCTTACCCCCTTAAAATGCTCCTGGGCTAAATTCTGTGACTAAATTCCCAGAAATACATTGAATTGTCGTCAGTAATGTGTTAGATCATTTATTTGAGATTTATATTGAGATTTAAATTGTATTACTCTTCTCCTTTATTGAGATTTCTCTCTCTTCTCTCATTTATTGAGATTTAAATTGTGTTACTCTTTTTAAAAATATTTCTAGCTTTGAGACACACATATTTCTTCCTTCTTATTTTTGCTCAACAGTATGAATGCGTACTCTTGATTCTATATGTAAGATTATATTTTAGGTTAGGCTGACTCCAGGTGGTTGTACTGTCCCTTCTGTGCTTGAAACTCTTAGTATTTGCTGAAATTGTCTGTTGCTTAACTATTAACCCTCAGCAAACCTGAAAACAAGAAAAAAAATCAGGTTCATACACACACACACACATATACACATACAAAATAAGTGAAAACCTAGAATCTCTTACTCCCTTGAGATTTGGTCTGATTAATAACAAGGGCCATAGGTGGACTTTGTTTGTTTGTTTGTTTTATTCTTGGAAAAACATACTGTCATCGGGAGGAGGGGGAAATGGTATCAGTTCAGCTTGCTGCTTACCCATTTAGGAGTCAGAAGAAGCTTGGCCTCTTCATCAGTATTTCGTCTGTAGCCCCTCACTTAACCCTGAGTGAACTTGAAGGAAAAAGAATGCCATGTGTCTCCACCATCATTAATGTTTTTCCCAGACATATGCTGGGCACACTCCATGGCCAAATGCCTTAGTTCATTTAATAAACAAACCTTTAAAATATGTATCACCCCAATTTCACATATAGAAAAAGAGAGCAAACCTTTTTGGTTTTGTATTGTTTTGCTTTGTTCCTAAACTTCTGCTTTAAAAATGGATTAAAGAAAGGATCTAAAAAGCTCTAGAATCCCAAAATTATTTGTAAATATAGGACAGCATAATTCTGAAAGTTTGAAAAAGTCTTTGAAAGTTTTTGTCTTCCTGTGATAGGAACCTGTTTTCTGTATTGGTTACGCAGAGGCACCTGAGTCTTTCTAACTTCTCACATCTAATGGACAGCTCATGATTTCTACATAAAATATTTACTGTTGGAAGGTACCCACTGGGTGTATGCTAAGATTATCCTGTTACAAATTTATATTGATTTGGTTTCGGTCCTACCTGAGAAGAGATGAGAATAGTCAACCCCAGGAGCAAAGTAACCGTCTTCTGTGTATTTAAGAAAACCAATGCACCTACAGTTTTCAGACTCATGCTGAGTCACATCTGAAAACTGTCCCTCCGTTGGGCATGAGGAAGTAGGAAATGGCACCCCTGACTGACTCATACATGTCCCCAAAATGGAACCCCTTCCAGGGATTATGCCATAGTCTTCACGATAAAGATTGAGTTATAAGGATCTGCTATGTCTATGATTTTAAGACCTTTGTAGAATTATCTCTCAGCTTTATCCCAGCTCTAAGAGCGATGTTCTTCCCATTCTACAGGCCAGGACACTGAGTACTGTCTGAAAAGTCCCATGACTCTGCTGGAGTCATTTTTTTCCCATATGTTTTTCACTAAATGCTAATATCCTACCGGGTCCTTCAAGCCAGGCACCTACCGCCTTGAGACTGATTAAGTCACAAGTGGGCTAACTGGGCCTCAGGTCACTGTGAATGGGAGAGTAGTTAGTGGCCTGTGGCCAAGGGAAAATTGCTTGGGAAATACATTTGCCCTTCAAGCTCAGAACCTTGAAAGCCTGTGCCAGATCCAGCCAGGACTGGCTGTGGGATTTTAGAATTTTAGAAATTTTGTGAGATTTTAATATTTGAAATTAAATTGTAGTCAAATTAAATTATAATTTTTTTAAAGTTAATACTCAAAACATCATTTTCTAGATTTTATTATTATTCTCTATCTTGTATTTGTGTAGGAGAAATACCATGTAATGATGGGTTACTGTACTTCTCTTTCCACCTGTGATCAGTACTCAACACAGCTAGCTTGAAATCAGCCACAGCAGGAACACTTACATCATGGAAATTGGCAAATACTATAAATCAGGACTGATTTTTTTCTGGTTCCCTATAATTAAGAACATGATGAAAATATCTGTGTGAGTAAGCATAAAGATAGATTGACTCATGCCAGATGTGGTGAAAAATGCCTATAATCCTAGCACTCTGGGAGGCTGATACAGCAGGATCTCAAATTGGAACCTAGCTTGGGAAACTTAGTGAGAGCTTATCTCAAAAAATTTTTAAAAGGCCTAGATACATAGCTCAGTGTGAAGGCTCTGGATTTAATCCCCAGTGTATAAAAAAAAATAAAAAAGTAAATTGAGCCTATAGTTGTTACATGAGAATAACACAGCACAATTCCTTGAGGATATCTTTCTTCTATTACTCAAAAACTATTTCTGATTCAGCAAAACATTGCTCATGTAATTCATGAAGAAGTGAAATCTCCAGATATGTTCATCATTTCACTTTCTTCTAAATTGTTAAGTAAAAATGTTAACCAGTATTCACATCATAACTTTATCTACTCATCAGTTGCCACAGTAGGTTGACTGGGTAGAAGAATCTGACAAAACTCAATGAAGTCATTCTGTGAAAGTCAGTGGTCCACACAGAATTTATTGTTTTTTAAAATATTGTTTGTTATTATTTCTTCATTGTACTATATATTGTTTCCTTATAATAAGTATTACTTTGTCCAGTTGTTAAACATTTGCTGGAGTGTTTCCCTTTCGAATGTTCCCTGCTTATGCAGAGTAGCTGTTTGCCATATCTGTCTGTCTGTCTGTCTGTCTCTCTCTCTCTCCACTTCCCCACCTTCAAATAAATTGTCTGCTTTTATTTTTTTAAAAATTCACCAACACACCACTGCCTGCAAAGTGTAACTGATCTATAAACTTTTCACCTGCCTAAACCACAGAGCAGAACTCATGGCTTTCCCAAAACAATTGGCACTATTTTGAACAGAGTTGAAATAGAAAGATAGCTTTCTGTCCTGTTGTTTAAAAATAGAGGACAACAGGTATGCTGACTGCTGGTAATGAATTTTCCAGTGTTTTCCACTAGCAAAAAATGAATACTTCCAAGAAGTCTTCAGATTATTCAAAAACAGTTGACAAATAAGTCATGCATTTTGCTGTGGTGTGTATGGCAAAATGCTGATTTAATTAATGAATATTATAGGCTCCATTTCCAATTATCTCTGGTTTAAGCAGAAGTTGCCTCTCCAAAGAACACATTAGTTTATGCAGTTTATAAGTTACTATATCCAGCTAAGAAGACATGAAGGACTGAAAAATTAGGGATTTAAACCCATCATATATTTACTTCATTGATTAAATTAAAAGTAGGGTAAGAGTTGAACAGTTTCTAATTTTGTTTTGCTTTTACCCTCAACTACTCTCTAGAAATACTCTTGTGATCTGTGGATTGTCCTGCATATTTTTATAAACTCAGTTACTTAAGTCTACTTTAATTGATTTTGGATTGTTTCCACAAACTGTTTCCGCATTACATTCTATAATACAGAAGGTGGGGCTATTTTGTTGATTTTAGCTTACAAATTAGCAAACTTTCCTTGACCTGCAAAATTTAGAGAACTTCCTTCTTTCCTTGCTTACTCTTATGGAAATCTACTATTTGTTCAATGGAAAAATGAATGAGTGAATACATGAACAACTAGATGTCCCTCTAATGTTTTCCAGAAAATTGCTTTTTCTTCTGTGGGAGATGAGTATTTAGGAAGAAAGAATAAAAATAATACCTGAGCAAGTCATATTTGATTCAGGTTTGAGTAGTCACCTAATGGAGACAAATCATGTCTGCAAAGTTTTTTGTTTCCTCAGAAAGTAGGTAGATTGCCAAACAGAGGTGGGAAATACTTATAAGGCATATTTTCCTAGCGATGACCAGGCAGAATGTTTTTCTGGTTTTGATACTCAGGATACGTCAGGTTTTTTTTTTCCTTATGGCCAATTTACCTAATTCATAATAACTGATGCTGAAAGGAAACTTGGTAAGGTTTTTGGTCTCTGGATTTTGCCATTCTTCACAGGCAATATTGCTGGATTTTTTGCTTGTTTTTTTCCAGTGGCATTTAAAGGAGCGAGACAAAATAAGTAATCCATACAGAACATGAGAGGTTTTTATCCTGTAAAAATCACTGCTTCAAGAATGATTCAATTTACAGCCAAGGTCATTGGCTGCAGTCTGATCAGAACAAATAGATAGTCCTTGTCTTAGAAGGTGAACTCACAGCACTTGTGATGTGGCACCATGAAGCCACTTAAATAAATTCCCAAGGTAAGCCACCTGTTTCCACCAACAGCATGTTAACCCGTACCTGCAAGGCCACAGCTGTGGACTTGACTAGAGTCAGTCATCTAACTTTGAAACCATTCCATTGCCTCTGCTTCTTTAGTCTGGGCACGCTAACTTAAATCTGCTAGTATAAGAGAAGAATTTTAAAGACAGTCCGTTCAAGATTTTTTGAGTACCTGCTATGCTCTTGGCACTGGGATAAACACTGGGCAACTTTCTTATGGAAGTCACATTCTAGCATAGAACAGTCTCTTTTTTTGGTACCAGGTATCGAACTCAGGACCTTGTACTTGCCAGGCAGAAGCTATGCCACTGAGCTCTATCATGGGCCCTAGCATAGAACACTCTAGAATGAATTTTTTTTCCTTTTTTTAACTAAAATCAATCAAATGCCATTATACACCCAACAGTCTTCTAAGTCCTTAGGGTTCAACTACTAAGAGCTAACTTGCTTGTGTGAAAGGCACACAGGGTGCTGTGGAAGTTGAGAACTGAGACAACCAATCCAGCCTAGAGGAATCCAATATGCTTTCTGGAAGGAAGACTGAGAAGTCAAGAGTCACCAAAATGATGAAAATAGGACTTTCTAGAGAGGACAGAACATGTGCACAGTCTCAATAAAAATGTCCAGTGTGAAAATGTGAAGCTGTTTTGTCCCAACACTTGAACCCACCATGATTGCAGGAATTTTGCATGTGAGGTGGAGACAGTGATGCCAAGAGCAGGAGGAAGAGGAAGTGCAAGAAGAGGGTCGGAGATCTGGCAGGCAGGTGCCAGGCTCCCACCCTGGTCCACCTCTGCCTGGTTTTCTGTCCACTTTTCAGATTTGTCATGTCTGAGAGGTATTTAGACTCCAGTATTGCAATTAAAAATCATGACCTCACTTCCTGTTTTTCCATACAGTCAGCCTGAGATACAGGAAAGGGTCATCCTCACCACCACTTTATGGGTGAGGGAGTGGGTTTCCTCAGCAGGAGAGGCACTGCTGAGCCCATGGGTCAATATGGCAACACAAGGATGAACACACATTCCTTGGGACTTGAGGATGTAAGGCAAATTCCTTAGCTGGCTAAACCTTTGTTTCCTCTTCTCATAAATGCGCTTAAAAACAACAGCGACCTCTCAAGGTCACTGTGAAAGTTAAATAAGATGCAAATCAAGTCCTAAGACACTTCACATTCAATATTTTTCATTATGGATAACAGGCAGTAAATTCAGGTTTTGTGGATATAAAATTAAGTAAGACACAGGACCAGCCAGAAAGAGCAACATCTGCATAACTGACCACATGGCCATAGGACAGACTCAGAGCAAGCAGTTGTCCCAGGCCTTCCATGGTCCCGTTTGAGGTTGGGGAACAGGCCAGAGCAGAATACATTAAGACTTTGACCTGGGAGGTACAATTTCACTTACCGTGAAAGGGTAAGCCAGGCCAAAGAGATGCAATTGTATTAGTTCATTGCTGCATAACAAATTACCCCAAAATTTAGCAGCATAAAACAACAAACATTTGTCATCTTGTAGTTTCTGTTGGTCAGGAATCCAGCTACAACATAATAGGATGACCCTGGTTCAGAGTCTCTCAGAGGGTTTCATCACCCAGAGCTAGTCACTTTCAACTGCACTAGGGAAGAAGAAACTGCTTTCGCGCTCATTCAGTGCCTGCTAGGCCTCGGAAGATCTCACTCCAGGCTCACTTGCGTGGTGGCTGCCACACCTTGGTTGCTCATCACATGCTTTTTTTTTTTTTTATCCTGTAAAGCAAGATTTTTCCATAGGGCCTATCTAGTAAATATTGTAGACTTTGTGGGAAATAAGGTGTGTCTGTTGCAACAGTTCAGCGCTGCTATAGCACTCAAAAGCAACCAGAGACAATATGTAATGGATACACATAGCTGTGTTCCAATAAAATTTATTAGCAAAAGACCTGTAGAAAACTTAACTGATGCGTTTCCTCCTGTTAGTACATGTATCTGTCACTTACGTGGCTGGCCAGCTGCGAGGAAGAAAGGGTGGGATCATGGCAGCAGGGCCTTTTCATACCAACTCAAGAAAAGAGAGCCCCAGAAGCCCAAAGACCAGCAGACCAGCAGCAATACAATGATACCTCTGCTAATTGATTGTTCACCCTGTGCCAGTATAAGTATGTGATCCACAGATAGCAGTTCTTAAAATCATAAGATAAGGATACTTAAGGACTCAAGATAGTGCCATCTATGTGTAAGACACAGTGGAAGTAAATTCTGCCTGCCTCTCCCCGTGTCCAGGGTTCCCCTTACACAATTGCACAGGAATCCCTCCCTAATATTGCCTTTTGCATTACATTTAAAACGCTCATATAACCTGGTTTTTCTGGAACAACAGCAGGAGGAGATCAAGATCTCTCAGAAGTTAAATAAGTCTGAATGACTATTTTGTTGTTTTTGAGGTCTTTGGTAGCAAAATAATGACAAAACATTATATAAACTGAAGAGTATTTTAAATGCTTACGTGTACAGATTTGCAGTTCTGAACGCTTACACAAAGGTGGCAGAATTTTCCTGTTCTCAAGAGAGAGTATTAGCTTGTAGGGAAGAGCAGAGGGTTTATTACAGATAAAAAGCAGGGTGAAATGGAAAGCTGTGTGATGAGCACGGTCTTCTCAGTGCTTTCAGTGTAGCTCTGGGCATGCATTTGGTGATACTTGCCAAGCCTCTACCTTTGAAGCCTTTCCTAAAAGGGAGTCAGGAGTTAATTGACCTCCTTTTTCCTATGCTCCTGCCTACCTCTGTCATGATTGACTTACCCGCATGCATTAGTCACAGTGAATGCTCCATGGCATAAATGAAAAGGCTTAAACTCTGAATCATTGCTATACTCTTTACTAGGTACAGTAGTGGGTTACCTATGAGAGTCAGTGAAGCTTGTCAAACCAATTTCTTTATCCATAAAATGGAACTAGTAATGACTATAAGGGCTGATCAAAAGTATGGTGGGTATTTAAATATTTATGACAGTAAAAGACACATTGCATCCATTCTCCTCTACATACTCCCCCTTGTTTAAAACACACTTACGCTATCATTCTTGCCACTTTCTGAAGCAGAACTGGTAACTTTACCAGTTCTGGAAGACTTTTTTGTGAGTGTCCTTATGAGGCATAATGAAAAATACAGTGAATGCTGCTGCTGAGCATCACCTAACAGAAAGGCAGGCACATAGAAACATTTGGGAATGGCCTCATCCACCTTATTTACTAGGTCTGGCACCATGCAACTGCTGGCTCTTCCCCAAAGTCAAAATGACCATCGGTAGTAAATGTTCTGAATTGCTTCATGACATCAAGGCAGTGACAACAGCATATCTAAAGATCCTCATGAAAAAGTACTCCAGGAAGTGCCAAGAGCATGGGACAAATGTATTCAAAGCAAGGGGGATTATTTTGAGGGGAATTAATGTCAATGTGGCTATTACTATAATTTTTTTAATTTAAGCATTCACCGTAATTTTATCACAATGCATATTTCACAAAGTTGCTGAGAAGAAAATGAGATAGCAAGTGTGAAGTGTTAAACACACAGTGCATGATGAAGGGTCAGAAATCATCATGACCACCTTCACGATCACTACCACCACCACCACCTCCATCACCATCATCTTCACCACCACCATCTTCACCACCACCTCCATCACCACCTGTACCACTACCATCCAGAGCCCCAAATTTTGGCTATGAAAATCTGAATGCATGATCCCAGTAAGGAGCACTGTGGCTGTAACCTCTCTGAGCACCCTGAAAGAACTGCCAGCATTCCTGCTGCAGTGACTTAGTCCCTGGGTTCTGCTTCACTCAGTCTTCTCCCACTCACCCTCACCTGCCCCGGAAGCAACCATGTACAAGACAGTTTGCATGTCTGAAACAAATCTCTTAATGCCCTATATCTGAGAAAATTAAGACATAATAAGGACTTTATAAATAGAAAAGATCATACCCCTAGAGCATGTAGTACCTACAGATTTACAGGATGACCTCTACTGCTAAGAGAGAGACACTTTGCCACCTCCCACTGTGAAGAACTTGTGTTTAAGGACTTAAGAGGAGTTGAAGGTTGGCTTGGATTCCCTTCTGTTTTTGGTGAGGTCTCAAGCTATTTGGAAATTGAAAAGTTTCTGACTTCTGCAGGTAATTGCAGATTTTCCGGATCCAAAGT
Source organism: Chinchilla lanigera (assembly GCF_000276665.1). Classification (NCBI taxonomy): domain Eukaryota; kingdom Metazoa; phylum Chordata; class Mammalia; order Rodentia; family Chinchillidae; genus Chinchilla; species Chinchilla lanigera. The sequence continues at coordinate 9,578,406 of NW_004955443.1, read as the reverse complement.
TTTGAACTGTGGATCCAAAACTTCTGGCTTGTGATGGAGGAACTTAGCCGCTGGGCTGGCCATTGACCACCTGGTCCTATAGGTCGTCTTTACTTCATGTCAGAAGAAAATTAGAACAGAAGTGCAAGAAAAATCAAAATCACATCACACATTAAACATATGTAGTGTTAAAAATTTTTTTAAAAAGTAAAAAAAAAAAATATGTAGTGTTTATAGTCAGCACTGCAGACTTTGACCTTGAAAACTGCAAGGAAAGTGACTTTACCAATAATGGAAAGTTCGAAAATGTCAAGCTCTGTAGAAGGATGGCTGACTTACTGATGACAGATTGCTCTTTAAATCATCTGTAGCCATTTAAAATAATCGTTATGAATAATACATATTCTCATGAGAAAAGCCGTTACCAGGGTCTTGCTCAAGGTCTGAATCTGGCAACAGCAGTCTGGATGTATTTGTCCTCCTGTTATCAAGAGTATGACAAAAGCCCATAAAGATGGAAACATAAGTTTATTCACAATTTGGCCGGATTGGGAGGGCAGCTATTCTGTCCCCTCCTCCCAGGTACTCCAATTTATAGAAAGAGTAAAACAAAGGTTAGTTAATACACAGATGTAGATTTAGTCAGGGTTGGACTCAGAGGGTCTAGGAAATGTGGACTCTTCCTTTGCGCCAGGGCTGCAGTCAGGGAGTTTCTACCCTAAGCATCAGAAGCTGGAAAAGCTGTTTATCTTTCTAAAAACTCCTAATTTTAGACTGGGGATATAGCTCAGTGGCATAAGCACCTGCCTAGCAAGCGCAAAGTCCTGAGTTTGATTTCCAGTACCAAAAAAAAAAAAAAGACTCTGTACTTTCTCCAAAAAATCCTAATTTTAAAGGTTCATTTTAACCTCTCAGTTATAACCAGAGTTATAAAACAGTAGGGCAGGAAGTAGCTAATATGTAAAATTGCTATGCAACTGAACACATCACAAAGTTAGGTAGTTACGATTATGGCTGGTCTTTTTTCCGCTCTTTTCCTAAACTTTGTGTGCTTATATGTATATGTGCATGCATATAACTATATCTATTTTATACATATATTGTATATCAGCTATATGTTATATATGTATAAATATATACACAATATCTATAATACATAATTTTTAACAAAACAGGATCTCTTAAAGAGAAGTTGAGAAATATGGGAGATATTTATAAGCCAAACAAATGCAAAAGGAAAAAGTTGTTGTACCTTAATGAAAATACTTAGAATTTGGCCTGTACTGAAGACAGAACTTTAAAATCCATCACTAGATGAGCAAATACTATGCCGGATACTGCAGAATATAGAGTTTTACTTTGGTAACTGGGATCGTTCTTTCTTCTGTAGCGATTCTGTATATAAATCACGGTTTTGTTCTTGTTTTAAACGATGGACCTCTTTGATCATGACTTTGCACAATGAAAAGATATTTCCTTGTGTGAAATACTGGTTAACTTCTCATAACCTTGGACAACAAAGGCCCCTGTGTGAGAACCAGGAATTCCTTTTGGAACGGAGGGCCGGCCCCCAACTGAACCGTATCCAAGGAAGATGATGCAAAGCTTGCAAAGCTTGTTCAGAGAAAGGAGCCCTGCCTGTGGTCTTTTCTTTCTACTCAGATATTGGCCCTGCTTGGGGGTGGGGGAGGGAGAAAGCCATCAAAGGAAACAGAAAACAAACCCGAATGCACTGACCAATTACATGGAAAAGTGGAGTCTTGCACCATGGTCCATGCCAACTCAGGCTTATCATGTTGAGAATTTAACCCCATTTGAAGAGAAGTAGTTTGGAAGTCAAAAGAGAGAGTAAAGATTGTCCACTTGGGGTAAAAACTCAGGATAGAAAATCCCTTGAATGTGGGCTGGTTTGGGCTGGCTCAGTTCACCTCGGTCTTGTCCAGCAGTGAGGCCAACATGTTGCCAGCAGTTATTATCACGGGCTGCAGGCCCTTAGTACAGCATTCAGGGCCCTTTCCATACCCAACATCGGCCCATCCTGGTGGCTTCGTCTCCCACCACCCTGCTTTCCCACCACCCGCCACGTACTCCCCAGTCACCTTCCCCACGTACTCCCCAGTCACCTTCCCCACATCCTGCAGTTCCTCCCCGACCTGATGGGAGGGTTTATGGGCCTTGGTAAATGGTAGTGTCCTTACTATCACCCTTCTTTAAACGGAAATGCCCCTTCCTGTTACAGGTACTTTAGTACTTGGGCAGTGATAGATCTTTTAATGAAAGCTAGAAATTGGGGTAGTGGTAAGAAAAAGATCAACGATGAGGAGATCCTGCTCTTGGAGTCCACATGCCGCATGCTGGAAATGAACAAGAATGGCAGCTGCCATCTTCTGCATCCCCCTGGTTCACCCTTGATAGATACACCTCATGGAAGGAAGAGAGGTTGAGGGGTTTGTTTGAGGCTACACAGCTCATAAGTAATAAAGGTCAGATGCAAACTCAGAATTTTCTTGCTCAAGAGCTCACCCTTGCTTCCACTGTGCAAAAATGCATTTTCAAAGATTTATAGGTTTCTGATCACCAGCAGCATTTACCCTGGTCAAATGGTATCACAAGTAAGAAATACCCGTTCTGCTTAGCTCCAGGGGTGGCCACACCTAGAAGCTAAACTGCTAACAAGGTAGAAATTCCATTCCATGTGCAGATAACTTAGCTAGTTAAATATCAAGCTCTACAAGACTGTTTATTAATGTGATCATAGAATATGATGCCTCAAAGTGTTTAATGTTGTACTTGAATATGCTGCAAAGGAATGTACTGCAAAAAAAAATCACCATCTGAGAACTTCTAGACAAGGACCATCCAGTGTAACTCTCTGCAGTGAGGAAAATGTTGTGTCTCCATGGTTCAGTACCGTGACACCAACTAACATGACTTCTGAGCACTTGAAATACAACTGGCTAGTGTCATGGAGGAAGTGAACTTTGACTTTTATTTACTTCTGAATAATTTAAGTTTAGACTGCCACATGTGCCTAGCAGTTATCATATTGGACTGAGCACTGTAAAGTATTCTGAAAGGTTGATAGTACTTTGCTGGCAGTACTCTCTGTTTTGCCCACCTTAGTAGACTGGTATCTTGTTAATTCATCCCACTATGATCACTTATTAGCACATGGCCTGGCCCAGAGCAGTAGCTGTTTAATAATAATGGCAAGTTAAATGAATGGATGTGTTGGCTTTTTCAGAGGCGTTGTTGTTGCTGCTTGCAGTCCTCTAGTTTCCTTCTTCTCTTGACGTTGCTTTTAAGACCAAACTTGTTCCCAGACCTTCAAATGCAGCTTAGATTCCTCCCCCATGAGCACATTTTTTCTTCCTCAAAAAAAATTACTTTTTGAGCTATTTCAGTATTTACATTCTATTCTCTAAAGGAAGACTCCTAGACATTTCTTGGTCATTTTTTCCAGTTTTAGGCATTATATTCCACTGTGATCGAAGATGATTCAGCTGCCACCTCCTGCCCCTACCCATAAGGGTTGGTCCCATTCCCCACTAAGCTGCCATCAGCGAATTTTGTTTAGGTGCACATTTATTGTAACTATGTAAACATTTTTCACAACTAAACGATGGGTAGTAAAATCTAATTATATTTCCTTTTCTATACAACTTTTTTCAATTTTCATTTACTGAGTGTTTTGTATATTTATCACTGATTCAGTCCCAAATTCCTTCCCTATTACATAAATCTCTCTTTGGGACACTTTAGTTTTTCTAAGTTTGAGGCACTTTAGTCTATGTCTGTCTGTTCTCATTCTCCCCCACCCTCTCCCCCTCCCCCACCCTTTCCCTCTCCCCTTCCCTCTTTTCCTCTCCACCTCCCCTTCTCCATCTCCCCCTCCTTCCCTCAGGCAAACCCAGGGTCTTGTGGATGCTAGGCAAGTGCTGTACCACTGAGCTACACTCCAGCCCAATTTCATTTCTTCAGAAGTTGTCCAGAGTCTTTTTACCTTCTCTAATCAAAATGAGCTGTCTTTTCTATTGTATGCAATGCTACATAACATTGTTCTGGTCAGTAAGGCATCACCTATATGATGGTGATCCCGTAAGATTATAATGCAGCTAGAAAATTCGTCACCCAGTAAGGTTACAGTCATCAAACATAATTGATAGTTTGGCCAGGTTTAAAATGTGTGTGTGTGTGTGCGCGCGCGCATGTGTGTTTAACAAGTCTAAAGCCATTCTGATCCCAGATCTTTATATTTGATCTCTTTTTCTTTCTGGAGACCTGTAGAAACTTCACCTTCCTCCCAGTTCTCAAAGATGCCAATGACATGTCTTGGTGCTAGTTCTGTTTTCATCCATTGACGTGGATAGTGCTGTCCTTTCACTCATGTCCTTCCGTGATGTGAAATTTCCTTCGGTTATTTTATCAGTGAATCCTCCCATCATGTGTGTTGTCTTTCTAAAACTGCTACTTGTTCAGTTTTCTGTGTCTTTATCTCTTTTGCTAAAAAAGGTATTTCTTCAGCTTTTTCTTCCAGATTCTCTACTGAGATACGCATTTTTTATATTTTAATTTCCAAGAGTTTTTCTGTTGTAATTTTCTGACTCTTTCTTTAGAAAAAGCTTTCAGTTCTTTTCAGATGCAAATGACAGGAGTCATTGTTAGTTGTTTTGCTTTGGTTTGTTGGTTGGTTTCGGTCTCTATCTTTGCGTTAGAGACTTTGCTCAGACATCTGGGAGACAACTTGAGGGTGGCTGTTTCTGTCCCCAGAAGGGGGTGAGCTGAAGGCCTCAGCTCAGCACCCGCTTCACTCAGTCTCCTCAGTTTTGGTCTGGAACCGCCACCTCCCTCTGAGTCCTCTCCTGTGTTTTGGGTCTAGACACCCTATTTTACCATCTTCAGGCACAAAACCTATGTTCTTCAGCTGAGATGGAGAGTGGAAACCATCCGAGGCTAGGAGTGCAGAAGGGATTTAGGAGCCCAACTTCTTAGACATTTTCTAAATCTTTTTTTCTCTTTTTGAGACAGGGTCTCACTATCGTACTGTGTGGTTCAGGCTGGCCTTGAATTTGCCAGACAGCTGAGGCTTGGCTGGAACTCAGTGATCTTTCTGCCTCAACCTCCCAAGTGGTGGGATTACAGGTGTGTACCACCAGGCCCAAAAGTGCTCCCCTTTAATTTTCAAACATTTAAGGATTTCACCCTCTAACAAGAGCTAATGCTTCATTTTCCAAACTTCCAGCTTCCTAGGTCAGTTACTTCGCATCCGTGCACTTTCTACTTTTACCTGCTTTCTTCCTCTCCCGGTGGGTTTATGCCTTTTTAAAAAGGAAAGTGATGGGATGTTTGTTCCACTACCACATTTCTGTTGTCATCTTCCCTTCCATCATTTCTACTAAATGCTGACTCAGGATCTGATTTGTCAAATGCTGCCCATGGTCATCTCGCCAACTATGCCCTGTGTGTGGAAGCACCATTCTTCCCATCCGTCAGCCTCCTAAATAACTGAAGGAAGGAAATCCCTTCCTTTGATCACATAATTCTTTTCTTTTTGTTGAGATCTGGCTTTTTTATACTGCAAATTTGGTATCAATATCTAGAAGTCCTACTTTGTATTCCTTTTTAAAGAAACAAAGACATGTGTCCACTGGATTCAAGGGATTTCCATTGGTGGCAAGGCAAAAACCAGCTGAACAAATGTTTTTGTTTTTTGTTTTTTGTTTTTTTTTTTTTTTGGTTTTTCTCCGGTACCGGAAACCGAACTCATGACCTTGCACTTGGCAGGCAGGCGCTTTGCCACTGAGCTAAATCCCCAGCCCCCCAGCTGAACAAATGTTGACGATGGTGATGATGATAATGATGTTGACGGCAGTGACGGCAGTGATGAGTAAAGATCAGAGCCAACATTGAGAATGTACATCGTGCCACAGTGCTCAATACTCTGCCACGTTCCTTCACTCATCCCTAGCTACTTGCTTAAAAATAAACTCATCATTGTTTTATGCATAAGGAAACAGCTCAAAAGGCAGCAAGCCACTACATATAGTAAATGTGTGAACCAACATGCTAAGAGTAACCAGGAGCAGTGGAAATCATTGCTACTCAGAAAACCAAAACAATCATGAGAAAATGGTTTTCCAGGGCTGGGAGTGTGGGTCAGTGGTGAAGCACTTGCTGGTGTGTGTGAGGCACTGGATTTAATCCCCAGCAGTGCAAACAACAAGATTTTCTAAGTTTGTCCTTTCCTCTGGATTCTTCACCACCACCGTACACCAGACTTTTCCCCTCTCATTGCTACACCAAATGGTCAACTCTCCCCAAGTCTTTTTGTACCCAATTCAATTCTCTCAACTTACTATTAGTAGGTGACAGTTCCTAGCATATCACTTTCATCCTGTCATTTGCACATTTAGTTTTCTGGTCCTACTTTCAATGGCCCCAGTAACCTGACCTTGTCACCCCAAAACCTGCAGCATGAGTCTCTTCACTGTCTTTTGCACATGTCTGTACTCTTTCTTGCTCTGTCTTAATGAACACTGCCCCCTCTAATGTCTATGTTCTCTCATGGCCTTATTTTTTCATAAAGCCTTTCTTAGCAGCTCCATCACACTGGGAGTGATGCTTCTCCCAAACTCCCCCAATGTTTCATGCTGCCTGACTGTGCAAGGAATCAGACCCTCACCATATGAAAGCCAATGCACTGTCAGTGCCAGCTTGACCAATAAGCAAATTAGGCAGGTGTCTTGGTTACTTTTTTCTCATTGCTGGGACAAAATACCTGACACCCAAAATTAAGGAAGGAAAGGTTTATTTCACTTACAGTTTATGGAAGTTTCAGTCCGTACTTGGCAGATTATAAGGCAGAGTGGCACATGGCAGAACAACAGCAAAAAACCACACTCCAGGGAGGAATGGGGGAGGAATGCCCCCAAGCACTCTTTTCCTCTCCCTTACATATGCAAACTATCCACCCAAGGGTGGGTGTAGCTCTCACACCCACAATTATTCAACTCTAAAAGCCTGCCCCATGGTCGCATGAGGCTTTGGAGGGGACACATAGACATAAACCATAACAGCAGGCTTATTTCCATGTGTGGAAATATATGTTTCAAAAGCACCGGCAGTGTATACCCAAAATATCTCCTTTTTAAAAGGTTTAGCTTTCAGAAAATCATTCCAGGAAAAAGCAGAATTTCCTTGAAACATCGTATGTTATGGTTATTATTGTTATTTTGATACATCGTCATTATAGTGCATGGAGTTCATGATATCCTTCCTTCTCTGGGTGTTCTTAGTTTCATGATAGAAGGTTCTTGAACAAACTGGTCATGTTTTGCTCTTCTCTGTATAATTTGCGTAGAGTAGGTAGCTTAATTTAGGGCATTTTTAAGAAAATTTATGCATATTTTCCAGAGATGAACTACAATGTAATATTAAATACAATATCATATTACATCAAATATTAGGTGTCATCAGTTATAGCATTTATGTTATCTTATGTATCATGAATATAGAAATCTGCCAGTGTAACCATGATTTGACAATGATTAAAATATGGATTCCAATTCCAGAGATGTTAAAAGTCAAGTGAATACGTGAGTATTGTCGCATTATTTGATAAAATATGGGCATTGTTAAACTATAGTATAATACATTGGTACTAGGCATCTTAAAATTATCAGTAATAATCCACATATTTAAAAGACGTGGGGCTGGGGATTTAGCTCAGCGGCAAAGCGCCTGCCTGGCAAGCGCAAGGTCATGAGTTCGGTTCCCAGTACCGGAGAAAAACCGAAAAATAAAAAAATAAAAGACGTGCACTGTGCCACCTACATGCGAGTCGTCATGTCAGAAGATACAACACGTGTGAACAGTGATATAACCATGGCCCCGCTCTACCATGGCCCTGCTCTAGGTTCTAGTCTAATGGAAGGGACATGGAATATTATATAAGTAAATTATGATAATCCAGAAAGTGATCAGAGCTCTCCAAGAGCTTGAAGATTTCATAGAAAATATTTAAATAGAGTAATTACATTTCGTTTGCCTTGGGAGTTTTTAAAATAATTCCTGGAAGAAATGCTGTGTGAAACAAGTTTTGAAAGGTAAGTAGACATGTGTAATTATTGATGGGAATGGAGGCATGCCACCTGGAAGAAGCAATATGCACAGAAGCCCAGGAACAGGAGAGCATTAGCATGCTTAAAGAGAAGCAAAAAATTCAGATTGGCTGAAAGTAGAATTAGCCAGAATTTCAGAGGTCATCTAGGCAAACTCTGTGCCTTATTAGAGAAGGCCCTGAGTGCTCAGCTGAGGACCTCAGAGACTTGGCAGGCCATACAGAACCACTTACCGCTTCCTCCCTGGGGAGTGGCAAGATGAGACCTATTTTTGCAAGATTTCCTCCATTTCAAGTTTTGAATATTAGCGTAAATGTTCTTTCAGTGGGGGCACACCTGTAACTCCGAGTGGCCACACCCAATCCTATGAAGCCCTTATCACTGGCCTCTCCAATACCTGTTTTCTGACCACAGGATAAGTTCCATGGTGGATGAAGATGGATGAAGACTTACTTGAAGGAGTGGAGAAGAGGAAAGAGATAGAGCTGCAGGGCTTAGATGCAAGGAGGTGGTCTGTTCCCCTGTTACACTCTGCTCAGCTCTACAGCATCTCACTATGTGTGGAGACGTCTAAGAGTAGCTCGTAGCAGTTCAGTACTTTACTGCAGACAGCAACAAAGATTATGTGAAATTATCAGTTCTTCTGAGATAGGAGACCAGGAAACACCTCCTTCATCCTCACAACTGACCCCTTATGTGACCTTGGATACGTCACATTAGGCCCTCCAAGGGTCTTCCTCTTAGAAGCTGTAGGCCTGCCGAAGCTGACTGCTAAGGCCTTGTCAGACATGCTGCATCACTGATAGGCAAAACAGGGTCTGATGCCGAGGAGACAAAGGGACGGCCATAGAGGCGCATTTCACATTTGCCTTGCAGGGATGCAGTAGAACTGAAGGGACCAGAGGGTCCACTTGTGAGAACTGCACCTCTCCTCTGAGCAGCACTGATTCCCCAGGGCTGGGTCTTCCTCTCCGAGACCTTTTTGTCCTCCTTCTATTTCTTTTGCCCAGACCTGTTTCACCCTTCATGCAGACATCTAAGCCCTGCGGCTCTATCTCTTCCCTCCTCTCCTTCAAGTAAGTTTTCACCCATCTTGATCTCCTCTCTGCTTTGCTCTTTGAACACCAAGAATCAAGAACAGCATACAAGGCTGCCATTCCACCCTGTGGCACTCCACAGAGCAGCCCTTCGCTGCCACTTCCCGGTACCTAGCACGGGCTTGTCGCAAAGCAGGAGTTCAGAGTCATTTGTTTGTTAAATAAATAATAGCCCATCCGATCCTGCCTCCTCTTTGCCGCAATCCCTCCTCTGCCCAAAAGGCTCCTGGCATGATTAGTTCCCCGTCTGCGTCGTCTCTGCACGGCTCAGCTCAGAATGAGCTCAAAGCCGCTCCTTCTGCAGTCTCTCAGGACTGAACCTCCTAAGGACTTTACTGATTTTTCCCACCTATGGCATTATTTGTATCCTGCATAATATTTTAATTATTTGTCAGCTCTTCTTACTCCCTTTCCAGCTAGATGGCTGGCACCCTATGGACATGAACTTGGCCTTCTCATACTTTATTTTAAAGAGAAACAAAATAACAAAAAAAGACAGAAACAAAACACAAGAACAATAAAAATGATACAAGATTTCAAAACAAGATAATCGGAATTAACAATGGTTGTTATATTACATATTGTTACCTTCAACGAAGTTGCCCAGATTACTAGATATAAGAATGCAAGATTGATAAAACAGTTGAAGAGAATAAAAAGCAATAAAAAACACTAGAAATGATACAAAGCTTCACTAAGTAAGATGGTAGGAATTCAACAAGAGTTGTTATATTGCATATTGTCTTAATATTAAAATACTTGTCTTAATATTAAGACAAGATTGCATTATAAGACAATATTACATATTGTCTTAATATTAAAATACTTAAAACTAGTTGTTCAGATTACCAGACATAAGCATGCAAAATTGGTCAAGAAAAAAATATTTAAGCGTTAACTGTTCCTTTCAATAAACCAATAGACATCAGCAGTACAATTATCCCAGCTATCCTTCTATGTACATATATATTTTCCCTTCTTCCTTTTCTCCTTTCTCTCATCCCAGCCATTCCCTCCCTCTTGAGAAATTTTTTCCCCTTTCACAATAGCTATTGTACCTTTTGGGTTGTATTTGCTTTTTCAGGTTCCTACACCAGGGAAATAATATCATGTTTACATATGTGTATCCAATTTATTTCACTTATGAGTATGGTCCATTTACCTACAAAAATCTTGAGTTTATCTTTTTTTATAGCTGAGTAATACTCCATTGTATAAAAATACCACATCTTTTTTATCCATTCCACAGTTAATGAACATTTGGGTTGTACCCAATATTTAGCTATGACAAATTGTGCTGCTATAAACATGAGTACACATACATCACTGTGTTATGATGCTTTCAGTTCTTCTGGAAAAATACCCAGTAGGGGAATAGCTGGGTTAAGTAGGACCTCTAATTCTAGTTTTGTGAGGAATCACCACACTAATTTCTATAATGGTTTCACAAGTCTACACTCCCAGCAGCAGTGCAGAAGTGTTCCTTTTTCCCCACAGCTCCTCCAGCATTTGTTATTGGTTGATTTCTTGATGATAGCCTTTGTTTCTGGAGTGAGATGGAATCTCAGTGTTGTTTTAATTTGCATTTCTTGAATGGCTAATGATGTTGAAATTTTTTTCATGTATTTATTCACCACTAGTATGTCTTGAGAAGTGTGTATTCATCTCAGATGGGCATTTTGGGATTGGGTTTTGAATTTTGGGAGTCTGATATTGCTTAATTCTGTATATGTTCTAGATAGAAGTCCTTTGAAGGGCAGTTGGCTAAAATTTTTTCCCAATTCATGAGTTTTCTTTTTACTCTGGTGATTTTTTTTTTTTTCGATGTGCAAAAACTTTCCAATAAGGTGAGATCTCAGTTGTTGATTCTTTGAAGTATTTTCAGTGCAGTTTGGTTTTTGTTCATGAACTCTCTGCCTACTCCCATATCTTCAAGATTTCCACCTACTTTCTCTTCCAGTAGATTTAGTGTTTCTGTTTTAATATTTAGATCTTTGATCCATTTTGACATTAGTTTAGTGCATGGTAATAGGAATGTATATAGGTTTAGTCTTTGACATGTGGAAAGCCAGTTTTTCCAGCACCACTTATTAAAGAGGCTATCTTTCTTCCAGTGAACATGTTTGGCCCCTTTGTCAAAGATAAGGTGACTGAGTGTGTCTGTAGTTGTGTCTGCATCTTCTAATCTGTTCCATTGATCTTCAGGTCTGTTTTTTACCAGTACCATGCTGATTTTATCACAGTAGCTTTGTAGTACAATTTCAAATGAGGGATTGTGATACCTCCTGCCTTTCCTTTGTTGCCCAGGATTGCTTTTGCTATTCTAGGCCTCTTCTGGTTCCAGATGAATTTTAGGAATGTTTTCTCTAGATCTGTGAGGTATACTAATGGTATGTTAATTGGGATTGCATTGAATTTGTACAGCAATTTTGGGAATATGGCCATTTTCACAATATTAGTGCTTTCTATCCATGAGCAAGGAATATCTTTCCATTTTCGGATATCATCTTTTTTCAGAGTATTATAATTTTCACTGTACAGATCTGTTACTTCCTTTGTTAGATTGATTCCTGTTTCATCTTTTTAGATTCTATTGTGAAAGATGTGGTTTCCCTAATTTCTCTCTCAGCCTTCTCATATTTTTATTATCAGTGTATGAATTGGATTTGAGTTCTATGATAAAAATTAAGAATAATACAGTAGAATTATGTGATATTTGAGCAATGTTTTAGAGTTTAAAGAGTTATTAAACAACAAAAAAAGTAAAAAGATGTGTCTAACAAAAATATGAAATTGTAAAGGGAGTAAGGGAGGGAGGTAACCATTCCAATGCTGGATGGTAAATTTGAGAATACATTCATTACCTCAGTGTCCAGTATACTTGGCAGTGGAAAAAAATTGTGTTTATATAAAATATTCTAATAATCTCCAAGAAATTGTTAAAAATCTGAACATTTGCTTTATCATAGGTACTGCAAATTGTTTTCATTATAAGCAAAGACATATATCTAAGTTATATATCTTATTGAAAATTTATACATTTACTCATTGAAACTGTGCTTGATATATCCAAAAGTAGCAAATTCCTTAATTTTTCTCTTTCTTGGCTTAGTTGAAGCTATACCCAGCAGAGAAGAGCCACATTGTCATGTAATATTTATCAACACTATTTACGACTGCAATGATAGAGTATCTTAGCTATTCAGGCTGCTGTTACAAAATGCCATGGATATGTGTTTTTGTTTGTTCGATTGATTGATTGGTTGGTTCATTTTAGTGGTACTAGAGATTGAACCCAAGGTCTTTACACTGAGCTACATCCACTACCTTTTTTCTTTTGAGACAGACTTGCTAAGTTGCTATATTGAACAAGCTGGGCTTGAGTTTGCAATCCTCTTGCCTCAACTCGAATGTGTGCTGGAGTTAAACTCATGTGTCACCATGTCCAGCTTAGTGGATGGTTTATAGACAACAAAATACATTTCTCACAGTTCTGAAGTCTGGACAGTCAAGATCAAGGCACAAGCAAATTTATTTTCTGAAGAGAGCTGAATCCTCAGTGGCCATCTTTTCACTCATTTGCCCTAAGGGCCAAGGGACCTTCCTAGGGTCTCTTTCAAAAGTGCATCAGTCCTGTTCATAGACCCTGATGATCATATCACCTCCCAAAGTTTCCACCTTCTAGTGCTATCACATTAAGAATTAGGTTTCTACATAGGAATTTTAAGGAGAGACACCCACATTCAGATCATAGTAGAAAGCTTTGGGTTACTGAATAATTCCAACATGTGATAAACAGCTTACTGTGCCATTTAAATATCATTACAATCTTGTTTTACAAATGGAGCACTGAAATGTTGGTTAATTGTTAATTGATTGCTAAGTGTCCAGAGCTGGGCTGCCAAGGAAGTCCTAACAAATTTCCATCCGCTTGCCTTCACTGGATCACAGTTGTAGGCCAGAGACCCCATCCCCCACATCCAGCCCAGTGCCACACAAGATACTGCCATCTTCCCCCATCTTCCCAGTGCGACCCACTGTGAAAAGGAGGTAAAATGCGGACCTCAAGTCTCAACATTTTGTTGTTGCAGGAAGACAAATTGAACTGCTGGAGAAACCTAATGGACAATCTCCTCAACCGGTAAGCTATTTCCTTTTTCTATGCTTTCGAGAAAGTCTATTCTTTATACTTTTCCACTTTCCATTAAATTCCCTGTCCATTTATGATACAGTTTTTATCACCTAAAACATTTGAGCCAGTGGACAGAGCATTTCCTGAAGGTTGTTTCTTTCTGGCTCACCCAGGTTTACACTGACTTCTGTGCTTTTCTGTTCACATTTGTTGTTGGGGGAGATGATTCTAAAACCCATGCATTGAGGTATGGCCTGTGTACATCTTCATGCTGAAGGCCTTAGTCAGTCTGCCCCCTCAAGGCATCTGGGAAGTTCTACCATACAGACTGTGACCCAGAAGACTGAGTCTCATTCTAGGAGCAGCAGCAGCAGCCTCCTCCAGGACCTTTTTAGAAATGCAGTGTCTTGTTTTTCTCATTGCTGAGACAAAATATACCCAAAGTTAAAAGAGAAAAGGTTGATTTAGCTCACAGTTTATAGAGGTTTTCCATGGCAGAGTGGCGTGGCAGGTGGGCATCACAGAGGAGAAACAGTTCATGGCAGGCAGAAGGTAGCAAAGCAACAAGGGAACCACAGATCTTTCTGCCTCTTACATTTATCCAGGCTACTTAGGGTGGGTGGCACTTACACCCTTAATCCTAGCGCCTTTGATCCTAGCTCTGCACCATGAATCAATTCCAGCATCACATGTTCTAGATCCTATGACCGAATGAGGCTTCAGGGGATGACACCTAGACATAATCCATAACATGCAGCTTCTCTGTTTCCCCCCTGGATCTCTTTAATCAGAAACTGTGGCGATGATATCCAGCCCTCTGATGTATTCTCAAGCTTAGGAATCAGGTTGTGGAATTACAGACTTTCCTTGCATTTAGTTCTCTGGTTCTCCCACCACCCTCATCATGTCCATCTCTTATGTGTTTTACTCCAGTAGCTGTAGTCTGCCCCCAGCCCTATGTACCCCTCAAAGGCAGTGGACACATTATCTTTGTTCCCCTTTGCAATTTCCAAACCCTTGCACTGCCTCCTTTGTGCGAAGCCTCATCTCCCTTTGGGAGCTCACTGTCATCTGCCTGTTCTGCCCTTTTCTCTGGTTGTCGCTACGCTTTGGGCACTTCCCAGCTACTCTGTATTATTTAGTACCCCAGGCTCAAAGCCTTCTTGACTTTCTGCACTTAGTCATTCTCAGCTACATTTCCATCTCCTTCCACAGCCACATCCTGGCCCATGGCACTCTCTGCAAACTGTAGATACTTGTACAACACAGGACACCATCTCTCAGTGCTCCAAGTTTCTGATGCTCAAAGATACCAAATTAGGGCTCTGGGTTTTCCCCCCTTCTTTCTAACCTCATGAGGAACTTTGGCCCCAGGACTCACATTAAACAATTAATTCAATAAGCTATTTAAGGGATGCCAAGAAGCCAAGATAAAAGGTAGCATGGGGGCAGGGTGATAGGGGTTGAAACTGAGGTCAAAAGGCAAAGGAAATAGTCAATGAAAAGTCCTTGATTCTTTTTTGGGGAAAAAGATGTCTTTTTTTTTTTCTATATTGATATCTTTAATGAAAATTAGGGAGGTCCTTAATATAGTTGTCTATCCTGTCCTGGAAAGACACTTACATTTAAAGATTGAAAAGAAGGCCAGTCTGGCTAAGAATAGAAATGAGATGATATGCTAGAGGGTTGTGTGTACCTGTACCTTATTTTATAAGATTGTACAAATTCTAAGTGAGTTACTGCAGTCAGTACTCACAATGTACTATGGTTGTGTTCTATAAAGTTTGCTCAAACAATGAGGTAGTGAATATGGAGCCACTGTCCCAGGGGAATATAGACACAAGTTCCTGTGAGTCCCATATCACATTTTCATCAGCCAATCAGTATATCACCTCATTTTATATGTGTTTCTACTTCATGTACCTTAGTTAAAAATATGTTGTTAATTAACTGACAGTGAGTTCAGAGCTAACAGCACCATATCTCACACCTGAATAAAGTTATCTAACACACACATTTTCTCTGCAAGGCACACCACAGCCTTCCTACCAAGGACGTCTGGGTAGCACTTTAGCAGTAGGCTTAGGACCTTTTAAAGAGTGAAACCACCAAAAAAATAGAAAGGAAGGAGGGAAAAAGAGTCAAAATGCACAAAAGAATGGCAATAAATAGATCACAAAAAGACATTTAGAATATAAGAGCTAAAGCAAGGAGGCAGACAATCAGTGGCCTTGTTTGAGCTTAGGTAGGAACACTCACCTCAGGTGACGCACAGTTTTTACCACTCTGCATACACCCAGGAATGACCACACAAGCACTGTGGGTTTGGGTTACTAATAAATTTGATCAACTGATTGAATTCATAAACACAGAATCCACAGTTAATGAAGGTCAATTGTACATGTAATGTCAGTCTCCGGTATATAAGAAGCTCTATGTAAGTTTGCTACTCTTGCCATCATATCTGTTATTATATGTTGCTAAATATCCTGAGGGCATTGCACACCTCTGAAAAGTTTTGTGGAGAGGGAATGACAGTGATTCAGGTTTGTGGCCTGAAAAGACGCTATGACTTATGTGTGGCAAATGTCTTGGAAGGAGACACGAGTGGATGAGGTGACAAGATATTGCAGTGATTGCTGTGAGAAGGCGACAGTGGTGTCTTAGAACAGGACACTGGTAGTTTACACAGAAAGAAGGGCCTAGGAGAGACTGCCAGAGGTAGCGTTTGTATGCCTGTGCCAACCTCCCCCGGTATGGAATCTGAAAAAACACGAGTAGCATCAGCTGCTGGCCTGCACCCAGAAGCATCAGAAGACGGCTTCAGAGCTCCTTGTCCTACATAGATTAAGCATATTATATTACTATATGGAACACATTGCTTCTGAGAGCTAGTATGTGGGACTTTTGCACATCAAGCAGATCCTCCCACTCCGGACACCAGCTAGTGTCCACCACTTCATTCACTTCTGATTCTGTCTGCCTGGAGTTGGCTGCCATCAGATGCTGTGAGTTAAGGACTCGGTCACACAAGACTTCCACACTTCAGATGGCTTCTGGACCATGTAGAACTTTACATTTCCCCGTGTGCATGATATGTGTGCATTTTTGTCTAATTATACATGGTTGTAGTTCATCATGATAATAGTAAAACAATGTATTATGGGTACTCACTTTTTTTCTTTTTTCTTGGTTTGTTCTTCTCTTTTTTTGGTACCAGGAATCAAACATAGCACCTCGAGCTTGCCAGGCAGGTGCAGTGCTACAGAGCTATATCCCCAGCCCCAGGGTATTAATTTTTAAAAGTTCTTATTCTATAAGAATTTTACAAAAGATCTGTAATCTTACAAAAGGTTTACAGAAGAGATGCAAAGATGGTACAGAGTGTTCCTATGCATGCTTCAGTCGACTTCCTCTGATGTTAACATCTTTCATGCTGTGCTCCATTTATCAGAACTAAGAACTTACTATTAGTACTGTACTAAGAAGACTCTGTCCACCGTGGCCCCTTTTCGAGGATCCAGTCCAGGACAGCGTACCTCAGTGAACTGTGGAATCTCTGTAGGCCCCTTCAGTCTCTTTTTCTCATTTCTCATTCTTTTATGACCTTGACCACTTGGTGAGCACTGCTCAGGTACTTAGTAGGACATGGTAACAGTTGTGTTCATGTAATACAGTGAATTGAGTTGGAGACCCAGACAGCTCAGGGTAGGGACCATCACCAGCAAGGCCACTGACCTCTGGTGGGTGGGCGTGAAGGTGTTGGGTGAAGACTCTCTAAAGCCTCACAGACTGTCCAATTTGCTAGATGCCAAGTTGGTGACCACACCTTGGGAGAGGGTAGAGTACTCCAGGTCCACAAGGAAGAATCTCCTGCTCTTGGCCCTTTTGGACTTGATCTTACATATTTCATCATCTGAGTGCTTATCTTTGTGTTTTATGACACATCTTAGAACAAACCAGCAAATGTAAGCAAAGCATTTCTCTGAGGTCTCTGAGGCATTCTAACAAATTATTGCACCTAAGGCAATGGTTATTTTGGGAACCCCAAAGATGTTCCTATGACTAAGATAGTCCCAAGAGTTTGAGGAGCTCTCTGTCAAGAACCAAGAGCAAAGACTGAATATACTTTTTTTTAATATCACAACTCCTGATATGACTTTAGATGGGTGTTTGTTTGTTTATTGTAGTGCCAGGGAGTAAGCCCAAGCCTATAGACTGAGCTATATCCCTATCCCTTTTTATTTTGAGACAGGGCCTCACTAAGTTGCCCAGGCAGGACTCAAACTGGAACTCTCTTGCTTCAGCATCCCAGAGTGCTGGGTTTATAGCTCTGCCCCACCATGCCCCACCAATGTGTTATGCTTTGTCCAGTCCTCCTGACATTGAAGCCATAGAAATGAAGGTGTAAGGCTGTCTCTGACATACGGAGGCAGATGCCCCACCAAAGGTGGGGATCTGAGCCTGCACTGCAACCTGAGCCAAAGTGGGAAATCAGCCTAACAAGCTGAGTTTCAGCAGATGATCCTATCACAGTGGTGGCCAAGAGCATGACAGAAGAGGGTCCACTGAATCCACGTAAAAAAGACATAGAGCTGCACACACGGAGTGGGGAAACGTCATCTTCATTCAGACTTTAGAAAGCATCTTCTCAAGTAGACCATGTGTGCATTGTCTGAGAATTCTCAGGGCACACATCCATTTTGTCAGAAACAAAGCCATTCTGGTTCCGCCCTGGCTCAGTACACCCTGGTGCTGCGGCACTCCTCCCTGAGCAGCAGGCTCAGTTGGAAGAAAATCTTCTGATTCCTCCATGAACAGCATCCTACCCAAGTAGCTGACTTTAGGGAAAAGTAGATGATGAAAATCTGATTGGATGAGATTGCGTGTGTGATTGGTTGAGCTCTGCGCAAGGTCTCGGGCACTTTCTCCTCAGATCCACCTGTGACAGTTTGCATGACTCCTTCAGCATGCACACTTGGCCCTCCGTACCCATGGGTTCCACATCAGTGGCTTCTACCAGCCCCAGATGGGAAGTATTTGGGGGAAAATGCTACATTGTTGATGGCAGGTACTGTGTAGTTAAGCCTTCAGTGGGCACATCTGTACCGAACATGTGCGAGCTTTTTCTCATGAATCCTTGTTGTAACAACTGTTTACATAGCTTTCCATTGTATTAGGTGTTATAAGTAATTTAGAGATAATTTAAAGTATGATATAAGCCAACCATGGTGATGCACACCTTTAATCCCAGAATTCGGGGAGGCTGAGGGAAGAGGATTTCAAACTCAAGCTAGGCCTGGGAAACTTAGCAATTTATCAAGACTCTATCTCAAAATAAGAATTAAAAAAGAGCTGGGGATGTAGCTCAGTGCAAAAGCCCTCGGTTCAATAACCAGTTCATTCTCTAGTTCTTCCTCTCTATATATGTCTATCCCTATAACTATACCTATACCTATACCTATATACCTATGCCTATGCCTATGCCTATACCTATGCCTATGCCTATCTATATGTATAATGCAAGGGAGGATATATGTAAGTTCTATGCAAATGCTGTAGCACTTTTTATATAAGGGACTTGAGCATCCAAGGATTTTATTCTCTGGATGTCCTGGAACTAGTTCCCTGTGAATGCCAAGAAACAGCTGTACATCAAAAGCACATGCATAAGTACATGAAGATATCTTGATTACCAACTCCAAGAGTTTTAGATATTTTTTTCTTTAAACAACTGAATCGGACTTTCAGAGAGGGACTTGGGGGCGTACTCGAAATGAACTTCATGCTGCTGCACTGACACTGGGGCATGGGTTAGAGTGCCTGGCATTCATAGTAATAATAGATGGCACCTTCCCCATTTTAGCAAACATGAAGAACATCTAAACTTATTAACTGACCATCACCCACACCCACCCTGACGCTGAATATCTTCACGATGTTCCGGAAGGTAGCGCGAAGGTCCTTTTGCCTTTACAGTTCTCTGGTGGCAAATTTAGGACATTTACGTAGCAGGGGCTGAGAAGCTTCGAAGAGACACCATGAGACTCGTCCTGAGGTGACTGATGAGGGAATGAGGGAGCGGGGCAGAGAACTTGACGGAAATGATTGCAGCACTGACGTCCTTCACCGTTCAGTGAGCAGCCTCACCTCTCCGCCCATGACCTGCCCTATGTCAGCTCCGCACTAAGCGTAGCACGTAGGTCACGTGACCCCGGTGTTTATAGAGTCCACAACTGTTCCCGCATGTTACTGAGTCACTTACTTAGTTGGAGTTCCTTGGCCAGGATGCCAACTGTATTAGGAAAGCTCCAGCCAGGAACAGCAAGCAGGCCTTTCTGACAGCGGGCATTGTATATGAATGGACATTTGTTTATGCAGGTGTTGGACGAGCTGCGAAACCAAATGAGGTGGTGAGGAGACACAGATTGCCCAGGCAGGGAGACGTTTCTTCCTGCTGTGATTTGAACCAGTGTCGCCTCCCTAACCCATTTTGAACTTCAATCCTCAGAGCAATCATGCTGGAAGGTGGGGCGGACTGAGCAGTTTTAAGTCAGGGGGCCTCAGTCCCCATGACCAGAGGAATGTGGTTATGGAAAGCGTGGGTTCCTGGTCCTGGGATGACTCACACTTGCCCTCCACACTCGCAGGGCCCCTTCTTTCTCTCCTGTGCACCAGTCCATACCTGCTGGATGTTACTGTGTAGCAAGGCAGCCCTCATCAGAGGTCGCCTCAGACCCTGAACATCCCAGCCTTCAGACCTCTGAGAAATAAACTTGCTTTCTTCAAATTACCAGGTCTGTAGTATTCTGTCACAGCAACAGAAAGTGGACGAAGACACCACCCAGTGGTGAGAGAGAGAAGCAGACATTAGGGCAGCCCCTAGCACCATGCTGCAGGACTATGAGTTGGTGCCATGGAGGGAGCGGCTGATGGACATCTGTGAGAAGGTAGAGCACTGCCAGGGTGCACAGGGCAGAGAGGGAAAAGGAGGTGTCCTCGGGATTCTTCCTCTTCCCTTTCCAGTCTTCACCAGTGCTTCCCATGGGTGGAACAATCCAGATCCAGAAGGCAAGGGAGCCTCAGCAATATGGCGCCCTGACAACCCGAGCCAAGCAAAGGGAAGTCAGGAAATGCGTGCAAGAACAAACTAGCCATGGCAGTACAGAGTCTCAGGTTTGCTCAGCCATTCCCAGGTCATTTAAGCTTTAGTTTGCTCAAATAAATCCAGTATTTTTAGCTACTTGGCTTATTCCAACATTGCCCTATTATACCCACGCAGACCAGGATAATAAGGTAAACCTAAATTACAACACAGGAGTAAGCAAGTTCTGGAAAAGAGATAGCTTTTAGACATTTAAGACACGTTAAACTGCACCAGTTGGGGATAGAATTGGAACAGTGACTACAGGCATTAGTTTCTGCCCAGGGCAATGTTCTAACCAAATGATAATGTGGGTCAAGTTGGTTTGAACCAAACTGCTTGTCACTAAAAAAATCCAGCACTGATGCTCGTGACTTCATGTTTGCTGAGGCTCACCAAACCTCGCCAAGCTTCTGAAGACGTTGGCCTCCCCCTTTAAAGAAAGCTCGCTGAAGCCAACCAGCACCTAGGCAAGGCAAGGAGACCCGAACAGCCTGTGTAGCTTTAAAGCACTAAAACAGTGGTTCTCAAGGTGCAGTCCCCAGGCAGCCTCAGTGTCCTGCGGGAGCTTGATCTCAGGCCCCCTACGGATGCTAGTGGGATTCCATGTCCTGCACTCTGTGTGACTACTGGGCTCCTTAGCCTGTGCCCACACCCCCAGCCTTTGCTCAGTATTGAACTGCCCCTCACCTGCTCCCGGGGGAGCCTACGCACAGGGATTAACAGTCTGAACAACAGGCACCTGGCTTCTCAAAACTTCTCCTGAAACAGCTGGATATGGTGGCACACACCTATAATTCTAGTGCTCTGGGAGGCTGAGGCAGGAGGATGAAAAGTTGGAGCCTAACGTGGGCAACTTAGCTACTTAGTGAGACCCTGTGTCAAAATAAAACATAAGAAAAAGGCTGGTGCTGTAGCTCTAGGTTCATTTCCCAGGACAAACAAACATCCTCCAAGTGGCCAAAGGGTTGACTACTACTAGCAGAATTGGACATTTCTGTGTACATTCTGATTCATTCTAATCATGCATTAAAATTTTGCCGTGTCATATACAATATTCTCAATTTACTTCAAGTACAAATAATAGGCATTTCCCCGCCCTGAGCCCTTCAAACCGGGCCAGGTTTACTTTGCAGCGTTTGCGTCTCACTTCACACCCTTGTGCCCTCCTCCGCTCACACCATGGGCAGCCACGAGGCTGGGAGCAGCACAGAGGAAGATCAGCCTCCAGAACCGGCCCACCAGGAGGAAGACCTAGACCCTCCACACTCCACGACTCCTTCCTGCCTCGGCCTCTTCCACACAGTGTTGCCCAAACATATAGGGTGGAGGAGACAGACAGCAACTGGGCCTTTGACGAGCGGTGGGTGGACGGAGCCTGTGCAGGGGTGCAGGAGCTCTTCAACTGTGCCAGGCTCTGCCCAGGCTACACAATAAACCAACCCCCTGCCCATCCAGGGCTGCTGAAGGCCCTGCCGTGGCCACCAGGACTTGAAGGTGACAGGTAACTGTCTAAAATATTTACCATGTCACCTGCTCCTAGCTTTGCCACGTGGCAAAGCAACTACTTGTGCCATAGCCTTTGAGTCTTTTTGAGAACCTTTCTCTGCAAAAGTTTAAAATAGAGCAATAACTACTGCATCCTGCCATCTGGTGGTGAATGGATGAACTCACACTTATAAAATTGTGCCGCAGGCCAAGTCAAAAGAAACCGGAACCTTTTGCAAAAGTTACTGGCGCACAAGCTGCATCTTGTGGTGTAATCCAGTGAACTCTGAGAAAAACAGAACCTACCGGGACATAGTGATGAAATGAAAACTGTAACTTCAGCTTTAATGATAGCAACCCTGTCCCACTGTCTAAATGTATAACCTTAGGTGAGTATATAACCTTCCTGTATTCTATAAAATACAGGTCCCCAGACAGGCTTGGTGGTGCACAACTGTAATCTCAGCATTCTGGAGGCTGAGGCAGGAGGATCACCATGAGTTTGAGGCCAACCTGAGCTACATCACGGATTCAAATTCAGCCTCAACTACATAGCAAGACTCTTAACTCAAAAAACCAAAATAATAACAAATAAAACACCGTTCCCATGTAAAAGAACTGTTGTAAAGTTGGCATGAATGAGTATAAAAAGTCCCTGAAACACCTTGGTACATAGTAAACACTCACATACTAGCTACAGTATTTATTATAAATACTGGCAATATGCCAGAGATGATAGTAAATGCTTCACATATTTCTATCCTTTGAATTTTCCCCGAACAGTCCTGATAAGCAGGAACTGTTATCACTCCTTTTTGTAGATTAGATAACTGAAGTTCACAGAACAAAGAAACTTACCTAGAAGTCACCAGCTAAACCAGCCACACTGGTATGCCTTTGTAGTCCCAGCCCTTGAGGAGGCTGAGGCAGGAGACTAGCAGATTCAAGCCTAGTTTAGGGAAGTTAGGGACTTAGTGAGATCCTCTCTCAAAAAAAAAGCAAAATTCCCACATATCATGTAGCACTCTGGGAGACTAAATCAGGAGGGTGGCAATTCAAGCCCTGTGTAGGCAGTTCAGTGACCTAGTGAGCCCGCTTCAAGAGTAAAAATTTTTAAGAGGTCTGGGGACATCACTTAGCACAAAGGCCCTGGGTTCAACCCCAGCACCGTTTAAAATTTTAAAAATCGAAGGCTGGTAAGTGAAGCAAGAACTCAAGTTTGACCTCAGATTATTCACTGACCACTGGGCTGGGCTGCCAGTGTGGCGGGAGGCATCTTCTCAGGGTTTACATAAATTCTATCTGCTCTCTGCCTTTTACCTGTTCCCCTCCTCCCTGCGTGCACATGTGCACACACACACACACACACACACACTGGTAAAATTGAAGCACCCAGGCCCAGGGTGAGCATGGCGCTTGGGATATAGTGGGTGATACATAAACCTGGCCAGACAAGATGATGAGGCAAAGCGTTCCTTTCCCATTACCATTTAGATTTTACATTTATTATAATTGCAGAGAGCTTTGGTATCACAGCCCCCATTTTTCAGAAAAATTAACTGAGGAATAAAGAGATTAAATAACTTACCTACTTCCTCACCATTCATGGTGATAGAGTTGTAGCTGGGATGTGGATTTCTGACACGTAGACACCGACTTCTCTGGCTAAGTTCACCCAAACACCATACTAAAGTACTAGTTTGGGGCATGAACTCCCCTCGTGATAACAGCTATCATCTGTCATCTTGACAGCAGTTTTTTCTAAAGTATTCCACAAAACATAATTTCTGTTGGTTGCTAATAAGTTTGTTATGAAAAAATTTCTGTGCTCAAATAATTTTTTAAAATATTGGTCCAAGCCGTGGGGCCACATGGCATATGAGTGACAGCCCCATTGTGTTACACAAAGTGAAACGGTTCCTCTGTGTAACCAAGAGTGTGTTCATGTTTAATTTCCATTGTTCCAGGCAGAATAGCAGGCAGCCCTTTTTGGAGAGGAATATACTTCTGTACACAAATACCCGGTGCTAGATGTCGCTGACACCTATGGATTGTAGCACATCAACTATTGAGAATCCACAAATTGATTATTTGATGATGCTAATAATAAAAGTTTTCGTATAATCTTTCACGTTCTCCAAAGCAACAGACAGACACTCAGCCCCTTTGGGAGAAAAGCAAACACACGGAAAGAGTTGTCTGTATGTTTTGAAAGCCTGCTTAAAAAGGAGGAAATGGTTTTGCCAAGGAAATAAGCTGGGTCATCTACAGTTTATCTTTTCATCTCATGATGGCGAACCTTTTAGAGCTTTGAATGATAACAAACAGCGTGCTGCAGCATGCATGCCATAGGTTCGCCACCACTGTTCTAGTCCATTTTCACTGATGGCCTGAGTACTGTCTATGAAGCTGGGCCCCCAATCTCTTAATTTCTTCTACAAAGGGAGCCCACAGCACCTGTTCATTATTTCATTCATTCCTCTTGAGTCAGGAGCTCCGAACCTGTACCCATACCCGGTAGTGGCTCCCTAAGTATTTGTCAACTTTGCCTGCCAGCCAGGTTCCAGAAAATCCCGGATTATGTTTTCTAAACACTAGCAAGTAGGTTTTTAAAAAGAGTTGAAATTGAAGCATTTCGTTTTATTGTAACCCTCTTGCAAAGACTCCAGTTACCTTCTGTAAACTCAAACTACTTCCCAGCAGCTGCTTTAAAGTCTCTTTTAACACAACCCTAGAAGCAGGATGTCCTTGACCCTTGGAACTGTGCCAGGGAGGGTTGGCTATTTCCCAAGCTGAGAAGAGGGTACCACAGTCTCTCCCATCCCTCTCAGCTTGTGAACTTGGCCCGTGGTTTGGGTAGTAGAAGTGTGAGATTTGATCATGGAAAGAAATAAACCCTGTACTGGCATAATTTATAAAACCTACACGCCACCCATTTATCCCCCTGTCCCTCACCAAACAATCCTTCATCTGAATGACGTGCTCCGTGTGACCTGGACTTTGGCTGGGAGAGGCATTTCCTGTGAGCAGCCCATGTGCCACTGGGGACACTGACTCTGACCAACACCGGAGCGCTGAAATGAGAGTCCCTCTCAGGATAGAGCGGGAAGCTGGGGACGGCAGCCAGACCTTTATTGCTTCCAGAGTTCTGGTGCCTAGGGCTGTTTGCTGGGCAAAGTGTCTCAAGACATGCACACAGTGACACCCTGTGAATTCAGAAAGCCTGGGGGTTTTGCGTGCTCTTTTCAAAGATCTTTCTCCATGGCCTTCTTTAAACAGAATATCAATGATTTCCTGAAGGTTTGGAGTCCTAATCTGGGGACAAGCAGTATAAAAACTGATGTCAGATCCATGCTTTTTTTAAACCCTCTTAACCTTTTGACATCATTATAGGCTGAACAGAAAAGCTGTAAGAAAAGCACAAAGAACCCCCATATACCCTCTACCAGAACTGCTCTTTTGTAACCCTAATATAAGGGAAGAAAGTAGACAGACTATTCCTCTGGTTCTCATGATCAAGATTAGAAAATGAACGTTGATTTAATACTATTACCTGATCTGCAGAGTTTATGACATTTCTCCCAGTCATGCTAATATTGACCTTTATCAAGAAGCTTGTGTGGCACTTTCACTTGTTACGTCTCATTAGTCTCCTACAATGTGGAATAGTTTCTTTGTCTGTCTTTTTTTTCTTTTTTTCATAAGCACTACATTTTTAAAACAAGTACAGACCAGCTGTTTTGTAGAATGTCCCTCATGGTTCACTGCAGGGTAAGCAATTTGGACAGGAAAATCCCAGAAGGGGTGGTGGGTTCCCAGTGCATTCTGTCAGGATCTCCAATTGATTAGTCTCACTCGCTCCGTGACATTGATCCCCTGGTGAAGATTCAGAGTGCCAGGTGTCGCTGCCATGGAGATACCATTTCACCCGTCAGGGTATTGGGTGGGGGTGTGAGAAGATGCTTTGAGGCTGCCTCTCCTGTTCTGAAATTTTCACCCATTAGCCCCAGTATCCATCATGATTCTTACTTGAATCAGTTATGATGATGAGAAAAGTCAAATGATGAATTTTCTACTTCCATTGTTCCTTGTACACTTGTTAGCAGGATTTCTACTTGTGAGGCAGAGCAGGCCCTTCCCTTATTCTTTATCTCATTGTAGACTAATGAATCTTGTTACATTCAATGAGCTGTAATCCTTTATATTAGTAGTATGTATTGTGATGCTGTAATGGTTCCAGACATGGACAAAGAACCACTCTATCCAGCTTCTGTGCTAAGGGCCTCTTCGTCTGTTCCTGTCACTCTTCACGGTAATAGTGTTTCAAGGCAGCTCTTTCTGGGTGAGATGAACCCTTTCCTGTATCCCTAGGCTTCCTGACGAACACTCTGTCCATTTCTCTGCCTGATTAGAAAACCCCTGCCTCTTCATGGTCCTCCTCCACCTACGTCCCTCCATGTGAAACAGGGTTTTCCTGCACGGAGACTTCACCAGTAATTGATGGGCTTTAGCACTTCCATCTTCAAACACAGGGTTATTTAACTTCAACCCCCAACACAGGCCTCCCTGTCTGGCAGCAGGTGGCTCCAGGAGGGGAGAGACGCAGCCACCCTAATGGTATTTGTTTTTGCCCTGTGTAAACCAAGCGATGGTTGTGAAAGATTCGCCCTTTGCTTCCCTGGTGCTTTTTAATATTACAAACAGAAAGCAAATTTTGATTCTGCTTAGCAATAAAGGGTACCCAACAGCCGAGTTCTGAACTTTAAGCTAGCTGTTAAGAAAGGGAAGCACAGAAGAGCAGACAGACCACTCCTTTGGGCCTCGGCCTTCCTGCGATTAACCTGGATGAGAAGTATGTCCTTTCCGCCCCTGGTCAGAAGAGAAATTCATGCTAAAAGTACCATGTAGGTACGCGGTGACTCTGAAAAAGAGTGAATTGAATTTGCTCTGTCACATCCCGTGAGGAAGGACAGGTGCAGACACAGGCGTGCAGGGACTGGGACCGAATGCGGAGTTCCTCACTGTCCATCAGCAGGTCTTACAGCCTTGGTCATAGAGCTTTCTAGAGAAGGAATGTTGCTGGGGAAGAAAATATGGAGTGGTGAGAGAGCAGAACCTGGAATCAGGAAGTGGCTGTCTCCCCTGGGCTCTACAAGGTGCAGAAGCACGACTCTCAGGTAGGGACAGGGACGACAGGACACCCACGTGGTGTGCCTGAGGGGGAAGTTGGCAGGGGCGGGGACAAACTGAGCTGGGGAGTGGATCCTGAAAGAGGAAAGGCTGTAAAAAAGCCTGGGACTGCGCAGCTCCAAACAGCCCTATAGATCCCGCCTTTTTCGCAGGAGAAAGGAGAGACTGAACGCCACCGCTAATGTCTAAGGAGCAGAGAGTGGTGGTGTGGGAGTCGGGCTCTTAAAGTCCAGCAGTCGTTTCCTCCTGGTGCGGTAGGCTCTGAGGCATCAGCCCCAGCAGCACAAGGTCAGATATAGGGCCGCCAGCTTCAGGCTGATGAGGTGCTCAGGGACAGCCGCTGGAAATCTGTGTTCTCACGCAAGGTGTGGCTCAGGATGTGCCTCCTTCCCTTCTTCCTTCTCCCGCTCTTTTCCTCTCCTTTTTTCGTGCCTTCCCCTTCCTTCTTTCCTTGTCTTTCTTCCCTTCCTCCCTTTCTTCTTCCTTTTCTTTTTTCTCTCCCCACTTATAGCCCATGGACTCATCATCTTAAAGCTGACCTGATGTTTTCCAACGACTCACATTTTACAACAGCTGCACTTACATTATTACAGTCGCAGGCTGCCTTCTTTCTTTCTCAAACACTTCTGAGCCCCTTTTTCCTTTTCTTGGACTTTTTCTTTAATACCCACCCACCCTCCTGCTTGCTTTTTTTGTTTAAAGAGTACTAGATAAGCAAAGGCATTGCAGGCAGGGAAAAGGAAGGATCACAGAGCCAGTGCGGAGAAAGGAGAGAAGGGGACAGGGCGGAGAGGAGTTGAAGCCCACCAACAGGCGCCCGTGACACGTTTTACCTATCCTGTTTGTCAGGCTGACCTATGAGTGACTAGCAGAAAATGGGGGCATAAGTGGGGAGCGGGGGCTGAGAACAAAATCCTGGGCTTTGGAAACTGGGTTATTTCACTGAGAGCACTTCAAGCCCCTCAGTGATTTCTGTCTGTATGCGGCTGGTGTTGTGCCTGGGGCTTATGTCTTTCAGTCCCTATCAGAGTTGATAGAGATACATAATTCGCCCCTTACTCCAGTATCCAAAACTTCTTGGCCTTGTTGATGCTGTGGTTTGTAGGTCATGCCAACTACAGTGTTTTTCATGAGTATAAGGCATACATCTTTTTGAAAATGTGTTAATATGCTCTGTTCAAGCAATGCTAGGTAATACACTGATGTATGCTTATTCTGAATATTAACTTGTGTGCATCCCAACAGTACCATCAGATAGGTGTATTATCCCTGTGCAGAGATGAAGTGGCTGAGGCCCAAAGTCACACAGTGAGCAAGAGGCACAACTGGGCCCAAAACCAGGGATTTCTCTCCCCATCACCTACTCATAACTGCTAGGTGACATGGTCAGCCTGTGACAGATGTCTTGATTCATCACAGCTGCCCCAAAGGCTTATAGGTCCTGCCCTCATTTTTAAGCTGTAGCCATTAGAAAAAAATCCATTGGTTCCACAGAGAGCTGTTACATGTGCCTGGTGCAGGCCCTGTCCCCAGGGCTGGGAATCTGTTAGCAGAAAGGCTCCGCCTCAAAGCGCTCCCTTTGTGGTGGACAGGGTGGGTCAAATTCAAACCTGCTATTAAATGTCCAGCAGTAGTAGCACCTTCTAGGGAGGAAAAGGAAGGACAGTCAGGAAAGAAAGGTGAGAAATGATGCTTGAGTGGCCTAATAGACTCTCAATTGATTTGTTAGTCTTCCCAAGAAGAGTTAAACAAGGGATTTGGTGCCCAAGAATGAAATGACTTGTAGATGCCATTATTCCCTGGGCTGCATAAAGAAATTACTACAGATTTGGGGATTTAAACCAAAGTTACTCTCACATGGTCATAGGAGCCAAAATTCTTGAAATTGGTGTTGTCATGCTGAAATGAAGCTGTTGCTGGGGCCACACTCCTTCTGAGGCTGTAGGGGTGAATCCCTTCCTTGCCTCTTCCTTGCCTTGTGGCCAGTTTACCCTAATCTCTGCTAGGTGGAGACATTGTCTCCCTCTCTGCTGTGAACAAACCTCCCTCTTATAAGCAGACATGGAATTGTACTCGGAGTTGACTAATAACTCAAATAAATCTCTCAAGATTCTTAATTTAAACACAGCTTCACATCTGCAGAGACTTTGTTTTTTCTTGTAAGGCAGTTCACAAATTCAGGGATTAGTGCAGAGATCTCTTTTAGGAAGCCATTTTCAGCCTATACCAGGTTACTTGTGGATTTTATTTTTCAGTGTGGTAAATATGGTCCCCTGTAGCCAACTAACCAATCTATTACCCTTTGGTGCCTAGTGTTCCATTTTTAGAACACCGTAACAATAGAACATAATTAAATTTTTTCTCTTCAAATTAAATTTTTTTTCTTGTTGTTCCTTCAATTTTTCTAGGTATCATATATGAATTTCTTGTAAAGATTCAAAACATTGCAATCTTTACCATAAAAGGTTTAATTATTTTATTTTAATAAAGAAATTTTAGGGCCAGCGGGGTGGTGTACACCTGTAATCCCAGCACTCAGGAGGCTGAAATAGGAGGACTGTTGCAAGTTTGAGACCAGCCTGGGCTACAAAGTGAGTTCAAGTCCAGCCTGAACTGCATAATGAGACCCTGTCTCAAAAAAAGAACAAAAAAGGGGCTGGGGATTTAGCTCAGTGGCACAGCGCCTGCCTGGCAAGCACAAGGTCGTGAGTCTGATTCCTGGTACTGGAAAAAAAAAAAAAGGAAATTTTATTAAAAGTGGTATCAAATAAACATTAGCAGAACAGTAATTTACACAAGACTACATAATTAATATTATGTAATTACATATTTGAACTAAGAATTTTTTGGCAAGGAAAACAACAAATCTTTTCAGCCTTGATTTTTTAAAGTCTATTTCTTATGTTCTAATAAGAAAAGTGATACCAAGTACCTGCTTGATTATTCTAAAAAGTGATACCAAGTACCTGCTCTGTAGACCAATAGAAAAATGACAAAACTTAAACAAGTACCATTTTCAATGGATCATTACTCAGTAAAAAATTAAAATATGCAAAAATTACAACTACCACCATATCACGCATATACTTCCTTCACCCAGACACTGCATGTGTAAAGTGGAAAGAAAAATTATATTGCATTCATGTTTGATTCCATTTTAAATCTTTCCATGGACTTGAAAAGAAACAGAATCCCTGAAGGCTTTCACACATTGCATACACTCACAAGCTTTTTCTCTAGTGAATACATTAATAAAGGGGAAAAGAACTAGAGTGAGCCAGGGCTTTAACACATAGATTAAGGTCATAGTTGTTTTTTTTTTTTTAATTTTTTATTTTAAAGAGTAAAAGAAGGATAACGTAATAATAGGAGGGGCTTACCAAATTACAGACAAAGTGGTAGGAAATTATCAATGGTTACTGTTTTACATATTGTTATCTACAAGACAGTTTCTCAGGAAAACAAATAGACAAATAATAGTGAGTTACAGACAAAAGGGGTAGGAGATTATCAATAGTTGTACTATACTTTGATATCTTCAAAGTGGCTTCTAAAGAAAATAAATAGAGCTATAGATGATTGACCAATTGAATAATCATTAACTATTCACAGTAGTTGTAGGAAACACATAATAATAAACATACATCCATTTATGAAATAGGATAGGAACAATACAAACATTACAGAGTTATGGATAGATTAGTAGGAAAATATCAATAGCTGCTGTAATACTTGATGGTATCTTCAAAGTGGTTCTCAGGAAGACAGAGATACGCAAGAAGGATCTAACAAGTAGTTATAGCCTAAGGGTTGTGAAAAATAGTGTATTACCTCCTCACCAGTGACTTCTTTCACTGAGGTGTGATGGCTGGAAGAAAGGCCAGGATTGCAAAGGTCCGAGAGACTTGCACCTGTGTTTGGCAACAGGCTATTTTCTTGTTCCTCCATAGTCATGATTACCTGGGGCTCCTCCATGGAGATGACAGTCTAACCAGAGGGAGAAAGCAGAGTATGCCCCGGGCCCCCACATTCCTGTTGGACTAACTGATAGGATAGGTCTGAGCTTTGGGGCCTCCACTTCAGAGGGCAGACCGATCTCCAGTGGTCATCTTTGCACTCAGAGCATGGCCCAGGGGGCCTCTTAGGGCAGTTCCTCTTGAGGTGGCCTGGCTTTTAACAGTGGTAGCAGATGAATGCAGTCATAGAGTTCTTCTTTGGGCCCCAGGAATCAGACTTTGGGTCTGTTTCTCTTAGTGCTGCAGCAAAAGCAGCTGCTAAGGTCATAGTTTTTATCCAGTGTGAATCCATTTGTGGACTTAAGAAGAACAAGAACCCCTGAAGGCTTTCCCACACTCTTTTCCACATTCTTACCATACTGATTATACTGTGTGAGTTTCTCTCCAGTGTGAATTATTTCATGGACTTGATAAGGTCCAAAATTCCTGAAAGCTTTTCTGTATTCATAGGGTTTCTCTCTAGTGTGAATCCTTTTCTGAACTTTGAAAGAACTAGGGTCATTAAAGAAGTTCCACACCTGCCTAGTGTGATTGATTCCCAGGATCTCAGGATCTGGATCTCAGGATCAGGATTCAGCAGATCCTGAGATCTTCTGGGAGGGATCCAGCAGGTCCTGAGATTGATTCCCACTACCAAAAAAAAAAAAAAAAGATTTCAAGGAGTTCCCATATTCTTTACATACAGTTTCTCTCTTATATGAATCCTGCCATGTATTCTAAAGGGCCTAGAATGTGTGAAAACTTTTCCACAATGTTTACCATTATAGGGTTTCTATGTGAAATTTCCTGTGTGAATCTTACTAAGGGCTTAAAAATGACCAGAATGTGCAAAGGCTTTTTCCACATTCTTCATATTCAAGGGGCTTCTCTCCAGTGTGAATCCTTCATGAACTTTAAAAGAACCAGGGTTACTGAAGAATTTCTGACATTCTTTACAAAGATATGGTTTCTCTCCAGTGTGAATAACTGTTTTATGTCTTCAAATGGTCCTAGCATGCGTGGAAGCTTTTCTACAGTTTTGACAATAATATGGCTTCTCTGCAGTGTGAGTCCTTTCATGTGATAGAAATGAACTGGAACTGAAAAAGTCCATTCCACACATCTAACATTTATAAGGTCATTCTCTAATATGCAGTGTCATGTGTCTTATGTGATTTTTAAAAGAAATGATTGGTTTTCTACATTCATTACAGTGGTATGTTTTCTCTGTCATGTGATTCCTTTCATGCTTTTGAAAGCAGTGGTGATAACAGGACCTAACTACCTTGCTTATAGGTATATGATTTCTCTTCATATTTCTGATTCTCATATGGTTTGTATCCAGTGTAACTATGCACCTATTAAGAGATAAGTGACACATGGAGAGTATTCCAGAAAACTTACCCTCATATGGTTTTACTGCAGTAGGAATCTTCTTACTAAGACTAACATTTGAAAAGAATAACAAAGCTCTTTACTTTCACAGGCTTCCTGTACATTATTATTCATCAATTAACCATGTTTCCCAGTCAATGAGGCAGGTTTCATGTGTCTGTAGTCCCACCTACTCAGGAGGCTGAGGTGAGAGGGTCCCCTGAACTAAGACATTTGAGATCATCCAGGGAAACCCAAGACCCCATCTTAAATTTTCTTCCTTGTTTCTATATCAACCTTCCAAATTATTGTCTTCCAACTTTCTTTTAAGAAAAATCAAGCTTAAAAAAATTTCTTACATCAATCTCTATGAAGTTTCTTCTAGGAGGGATCCAGCAGAGCTTACTCCTCTTCAGTGAAGTCCACAAATATATCCTCCAAGATCACTGAGTCCTTTTCCAGTTTTCAAGTAAATTTTTCAAGATTCTTAACATAAACACAGCTTCACATCTGCAGAGACTTTGTTTTTTCTTGTAAGGCAGTTCACCGATTCAGGAATTAGCACAGAGATCTCTTTTAGGAAGCCATTTTCAGCCTATACCAGGTTATACCAGGCCTCTCCATAGTTCCCACGGTCAGTGAAGGTCACAGTTGCACTGCTAGAGGTACCCAAAGTTCTTATGGTAGAGGGAGACACATTAGCAATATCATTTGGTCAGATTGTGATCTCCATGAATTGTGATGAGCAATACACCACAATCTGTTAATTCTTAAAAAGCAACAGTTGTTTTCCCTGTGGAGAAATGCTTATAAGGTAGCATCCTACAAAATTTATCCATGATTGAATGAAGAAAGGAGATAGAATGAAGGAGGCAGAGATATCCAGCAACAACTGATATCTGCCGGGTGTGCATATTTTTTAGAGCCAAAGGGACTTGGGCTTGGCATATTTGTGATAATTACATCTAAATGCATCGACTTGATTAGCTTAGGAACTGCCTAAAGGATTGGTGCAGCATATTTTCAGGGTATCTGGGTGGGTCGTGAAGGTGTGACTTTGAGTACTGTGTCTGGTCCCTTGTCCTTCCCTCTCTGGCACTGTTCTCCTGCTCTGCTCCCTGGCTGCCATGAACTAAGCAGCTTTGTTCCACCATGATGTTCCTGCCTTGGCACCAGTCAACCGTGTACTAAGTCCCCTTAGTATCACCCCTTAGAATCACGAGCTAAATGGAACCTCTTCTCTATGTTATAAGTGTTGGGTACTGTGTCAATACCAACAAGCAATAAGCAATAAAAAAAGCTGGCTAATACAGATGTTTGTCTTTTTTAAAAGCGTAAGTGTTAGAAATAAAGACTGGCTTAGAAATTCTTCCATATAAATTTTTTAGGGCTTTCTAGATAGATGAAAGTGTTCAGTTTTACATGAAGAAATTTTGTTCAGAGGAATATGGGATGGGACAATCCAGCTTGGAAAAGAGAAGGGGACATTGTGTAGATGAGAACTGAATCTGTCTTTGCGAGGAAACCCCAGAGATATTTCTTTGACCTACAAGAGAACAGAGTTCATGAATCATACCTGGATTACTTCAGTAATGGGAAACATATACATCTGTATAAAGAAGGTTCTGCCTTCCATGGAGTAAATAGTAGCTTTGTTCCATAGAGTACTGTCTGCCATGATGTCTTCCTTGCCACAGGCCCAAAGCCATGGTACAGGCAGCTATGCACTGAAACCTCTGAAACCATGAGCCAAACTAAACCTTTCCTCCTTTTGTTTATGTCAAGTA
The DNA here is from genome assembly GCF_000276665.1 of Chinchilla lanigera. Taxonomy (NCBI): domain Eukaryota; kingdom Metazoa; phylum Chordata; class Mammalia; order Rodentia; family Chinchillidae; genus Chinchilla; species Chinchilla lanigera. The sequence goes on along the minus strand of NW_004955443.1, from coordinate 9,544,100 downwards.
ATCTGTCACATCATCACAAACTAATACATATAAAGAGGGAAGGCTTATTTGGGCTCATGTGGTCAGTTGGCCCTGTTGGTTTGGACATGTGATGGTACAACATGTGGTAGAGGAGGCCTGCTGCTCTCTTTGTGGCAACTGGGAAGTAAAGAGAAAGAAGAGTAGCCCAGATCCCAATATCTACTTTGGAGACATTTGCTGGAGCATCCCATCAGACCTAGTAGCTAACCCCTAGCAAGAAGTCATCTCAGAACTTTTTATAACTCCTGCTGCTCTGCAGTGGGCCGTGCCCTAGAAAGTTTCCTGGGTCCTCCATAAAAGGTAATGGATGAGACAGAGGATAGGCCCATTCTCTGTCTGGCGTTCTTGCACCCATATTGTACTCATCTGTACAAATGGGGATAGAATACATAACTCATAGGATTGGGGGCAGGGTCTGGCACAGAGTCAAGTATCAATAACATTTGAGAACTCTGAATTCGCCACTGGAGAGGTGACATTGTTCTGGGTATCCCTGCCCTCCCTGGTCTGTGTGTCACCCTTTGCTGAAATCTGCAACTCTGAATTTTGGGCATTTAGAGAAATAAAAGCCAACTGAATTCCCGCTGTGATGCCATTCATGATGTTCTCCCCTTTCTATACTTTCTTTTCCAGATGGTAACAAGAAAAAATCCAGATGGGGTGCAAGTGCTGTAAAATGATACAAAGGTAAAGCTGAACAAAGCCTTCATCCAAACTGAGGAATCTGTGATTTTTAAGTCACTTTTAAGGACCACGGATATAGCAGCAGTTCAAAAGTAATAAGAATATCATCAAAACATGTTATATACATGTATGAAAATACCCTGTTGAAATCCAATATTTTATAAAATTAACAGGCACTAACAATGTATTAAAATAATAATAATGATGATAACAAGGGCCAAGAGTGCATTCAGTGCATTTATTTGGCCTGGTGCTCAGTCAGTGCTGCTGTTCATTAAGCATCTGGCGTAATTTTTATGTCAGAGGACGTGTGACCTAGATTTGTGAACTTTTGCTTACGGTGCTGAGAATGGGGAGAACGCTGTCATTCTCTGAGACTAGGTTTGGTTTGGATCAAATATCCATTTCCCCAAAGAGCGTCCATGGAAAGAAGAGCCTGGTTTTCAGAGGACGCCTCAAACTGGACCAGTGAAAATACCGCCCACCCCACCCCGACCCCCGTCACATCTGTACTGTTAGTTCCGTCTGAATTACATTTCAGAAAAACGTAAGACGAATCGTAAAACAAAGGAAGTAAGTTAACTGATGATCTTGCTTCCTTAACAAGCACTCCAGACATAGGCATCTATGTTTTACTCTACCATCCTCATGGGATGTTTGGCTTTACTCAGAAAATATTTATTATGTCAGGCATGCCGATGTGTACCCGTAATACCAGCACTGGAGAGGCTAAAGCAGGAGGATTTCTATCAATTGAGACCAGTCTGGGCTACACAAGTTCACAGCCAGCCCATAATCCATAGTGAGACCCTGTCTCAAGAACAAAACAAAAAAAGAAAATATTTATTATAAGTATAATCAATCCCCTATAACCATGGGTACCAAATTCATAGAACCAATCACAGACAGATCAAAAATATTCTGAAAAAAATTACATCTGTACTGAACACATACAGACTTGGTTTTTGTTCGTTTGTTTGTTTGTCTTTTTGAGACAGAGTCTCACTATGCAGTTCAGGCTGGCCTTGAGCTATGTAGCCCAGGTTGGTCTCGAACTCCTGCCTCAGCCTCCCAAGTGCTAGGATTACAGGCATGTGTCACCACACCTGGCCAGACTTGTGTCTTTTTATTTCTCCCTAAGTAATACAAAGTGGTAAGTTTTTACATAGCATTTACATTGTAATGCAGAAATGATTGAAGCATAAGGGAAAATATGCATAGGTTATATGTACATGCTGCTCCGTTTTCTGCAGACAATTTGAGCATGTACAGACTTTGATGTCTGAAAGGCCCTAGAGGCAGTTCCCCACAGATACAGAGGGACAACTTTTTATGCTACTACAGATTTCACACTTACCGTTTTAATGACTGCGTAATATTCGGTTGCAGAGATGTATTTAATCCCTTCTCTCCCTCTTAGAGGACATTTGCTTCCCTTTTTTATCTTAAACTTTCATTAACCACCTTGTACTTTTCCCTTCCCCTCCTTTTGGAATTCTTCTTAAGCTCTCTTTCCAGTGGCGGTACATTTTTTACACCAAAAATTTAGACGCACAGAGGTTTAAAAAAGTAATTCCAGGCACCCGTGCGCACTCTCGCTCCGCCAGCGTGATGCAAAACTGATTGATTTCCACTCCTCTCACCCCCAGCTACCTCTTTGACGCAGCCCAAGCACCGTCCCCTGACTATGTCAACGAAGTAAGCAGCTACAAGCTGGATGAAGAGCACACTGTTAAGTTAAAAGGCAGTCGGAGCAGCGAGGTTTTGGTGCATAAAAACGCCCTCTGGAGTGAGGGCGTGGGGAAGACTGAAAGCAGAGGCCTGGAGGCTGGCCCACAGGAGCCCTGCGGGTCCCGCCGAGGATCCCTCCCTCAGGGGGACCCGGGAGGGGGGCTCTGCGCCAAGCCCGGAAGCACCGCCAACGGCATCGGCCCCGGTGCCTCTCCGCAACCCTCTGGGAACCCCCAGCCTCACCCGGAGGACACGGGCTCTTGGGCGGGCACTGCAGACAGTGCTCACCCAGCTCAGCCCTTCCTTGAAGGCAGGGACACGGGGAGCCAGGACTGTGTGCTGCCCTCCTCGGGAGAGACTCCAGCCGTGGACAGAGGAGACTGCACGGCTCCTGATGCTGCAGAGAGTCCAGTCTTGGAGGAACAAGCCCATGTCCTCCAGCTGCCAGTCCCGGATTACCCTCAGCTGTGGGACCCTGCTGCGGACAGCGAGGAGCAAGAAGAAAAGGACTGTCTTTTTGAGACTCATGCAGAGGATGAGCCTCTGGCAGAAATTCACCCCAGAGTGGGCGAGTATGAACTGAATATTCCCTTCCCCCTGAAAAGGAGCTGGGAGTCCTTAAATGAGGCTGTAGCAACCGAGGTTCTAAGTATCTGCTTTAGCGAGAAGGGTCCGGCTCATGCCATGCCAGTAGCTGATTCCAGAACCAAGCGGACGGATACCCAGGGCTCCCAGGGAGACAGCGAGGAGGAGGTGGGGGACGAGGATGAGGCAGTGGCGGAAGCCCTTGCAGCGTTAGAAGCGGCTACTGCAGGAGAAGATGTGGATGAGGCAGATTAGAAGGCAGAATTGGTGTGGGCAGGTGAGCCAGTGCCATGCTGAGCAAGGGGAAATGCCTTTGCTCCTTGGGCCACAACTGATCATTTGCCAGCACGCTCTGGTGTGACTCAGGGGTTGTGGTTGTTTACCTCCAGCATCTGTTCTGAGGGTGAGTGCCTGGGCTGCGCTGCTTGCTAAATAGTTGTGGAATCACTGTGTGAACGGGCCCTCATTCAGGACACCAGGATAAAGACCAGAGTGAGCAGCTGTGTTCCCGTAGAAATTGAGCACTTGGCTTGCCAATGGTCACAGCCCTTGGGAACATCTGGTACAGATGTTGTGAGAATGCTGTGACATCCCCGCTCCTAGTCCCAAGGGCATATAATCCCTGAGCATCCTGTTGGACTGTAAATTCTTTACCTTGCTTGTGAGAGCCAAATGTCCCCAACCTAGAAAAGGGAACTACCCCTTCAAAGTGCCTAACGCGTTCAGGGGCAATTACCCAGGGAATTAATAACTAACCACTTGTTGGACACAAGTTAGGTTGAGCAGCTTTCAGGAGGAGCGGAAGTGACCAGTAAACAAATGGTTAGTCTTTTGGTAAAGCACCTCGACCTTAACATTTTTTACATTGTGACTTTTGAAAAATCTCCTTTGAGATTGGGGAGAGTGGGCAAAATAATTCTTAAAACTTCTTGTGTCATATTTTGGCTTTAAGTTCATGGGTCTTTGGAATAGCAAAACTATATATGGAGTGTTTGAAGCCATTAAATATCTGATCTTAATTAAAATATAACAACTCCCTTGTCTCTCTGTATGGACTTAGAGGTGGTTCTGACATAGCTCCTTGTAGAACTGAGAAGAGTTAAGATGGTAAAAATTGTGGAGAAAAAAGATAGACATGCCAGACATTTTCGTTTGGTATTTTGCAGCCTAAGCCCTAAAATTTAACTGACTTTCGGCAATTAATTCATCTTTTCTCATTGCCTATTAAGTGAAAGCCTGATATGTACTGTAAACATTTACACACTTGCCTGGTACACAGTAGGTGCTCAGAAATGATGCCTTTTTTTTTTTTCTTTTCTTTTTTTTTTGTCTTTGTGAGACAGTATCTCACTATGCAGTTCAGGCTGGCCTTGAGCTCACTTTGTACCCAGGCTAGTCTCAAACTCACAACAATCCTCCTGCCTCAGCCTCCCGAGTGCTGGGATTATAGGCATGTGCTACTATGCCTAGCCAGAAATGATGTCTTATTGATTAAATTCTTCAGTGTTTTTTACATCCTCACAACTGAAAATTCTAATACTGTGGTGTGTTTATAATGTTATCACTTCATTTTAGTAATTATTCAGCATAAAACATAATTTTTAAGCCTTGCAGCATCTTGAAGGCTGGCGCTTTTACAGATGCTTTATAAAGCATTCACACCCTGGAGTTGCTTGGTATTGCAATGGCAAACCATCTCCATGTACCTGCTTTTCTGGAACCCTTAAAGTACAAACTATAGGCCTTATTAATTGCATTATATGTGTGTTTGACATTGGTTTTGGTACACCAAACAATTACTACTTCAGATTATGCATTGTTTCACACAGTTTCCCAAGTTTGTCAGTTGGGATTATGTTCAGCCGCAGGTGGTAAATGGAAGTCTGTGCACCTACCTCTAGGAGGAGCGGCCTGAGCTAGGGGAGCAGTTTGTGTACATGTGACCTCCGTGTTCCTTCTGTCACGGTAGCTTCCCTTTAGTTCCTCCTGGTTCCATCTGACCATGCCTGTGGTTTCCTCATGTGAAAATAGGCTTAAGTTCCAGGCATTACATTTGCTTTTCATGTGGGAAAAAGAAAGGATCAAAAACCCTCCTCTATTATGGACTTCCCAGATGTATAATTCACCCCTTCCACTTCCACTTCACTGGTCAACATCTGGACATTTGGCCACATCAGCTGCAAAAGAGATTAGGAAAAGCTGTCATTCTGTGTGTGGGACTTTCACAAATGCATGTGGGATGTAGTTTCTGAGAAGAGGGAAAACGGATGTTGAGACTTTTGTCGGGGGCGTTAGTTGATTGGTTGGTTGGGATCTTGAGTTGTTCAGTTTATACACTAGACCCTCAAAGCCCAAAGGCCTGGAACAGAGCTGGTTTACAAGAGGTTGAAAGACTTTACTCATATTGAGTATGACACAAAAGTAGCTTAAGACCTCAACTCTGAGGAAGAAGGACTGGACAGCTCCTGCCATCCCAGCTTTCTTCTGATATCTCCAAAACAGATGCGAGAAGAACATTCAGATAAGTGAGGTATTGGTGCAAATGAAGCATTCCCTTTCCAGAAACACCCTTTGCGTGGCACACGCATGTCATTTTACATGTGAGAGCTGCTGCAAAGTTCGCCATAGCTGACAGCTCTGTCAAGTTGTGAAGATTCTGTTTTGCAGGTAACTAACTGCTTCAGGAGGTTAACAGCTAGCCACAAATTTCAATCCTTTTTTCACAAAGATCACCTCTTTCATCTTTATCCCAATATTCAAGCTTTACCAGACAACCTCAGAGGAAAGAAAAGTCAGAATCTTTAGTTGAAAAGAAATTCCAGAGTGCAGCTCTATCTAGCAAGTGGTCTAACCGCTGAGCATCCCACTGCGTGGGATCTTCTTTTGTAGCCTGGTGCCACCTCTTATCAGAAAGGTGGTACTGAAGATGAAGGAAGCTTTTCAGACACCCTGGACATTTAAAGACACAGATGCATTCTGATTGTGAGGCACTAACTATAATTAGGCACAGACCTCACACTTCTCCACAATTCTTAGCCAGTTACATTGCATGTGGAACCTTAACTTTGATTTAAGATTATTTTATTTCTATATTGTAAATAGAGCACAGTTTTAAAATGCATATAAATTTCTTTTTTACTATAAAATAGAAAATGAAATGTTTTTCCTTGGCTGCCAAGGCAGATAGTAGCGAATTGTTACAACTCAAAAATTGGATCCCTAAAAGTGTGAAGAGAATTTTAGGTTTCTGTATGTACTGTTGTACATACCCATTTTTCCATGTGGTGAGTGTTGGCCATTAGTCATTTCCCTTTCTGCCCCACTCTGCCTGTCTGCCTTTTCTGTTCTCTTCCTACCTCTCCCGTAGTACCGCCAAGCCCGAGACCCTGGGAAGAAGGAAGAGTGAGATGCCAGAAGCAGGGATGTGAGCCAAGATCTGCGGGCTCCCCTGGTTTGGTCATCTGGTCACAGCCACCAGCAGGTGGGACGAACAACCTCCTACAACCCAGCACCTTCCTCCAATCTTGAACTTGGACTTGACATCTCACCAGAGGGTATTTGCACAACCAGTCTTTATGATGGAAATGGGGGAATTCTTGCTTTCTTCTTTTGTTTTGGCTTCTTTCTCTAGATCCACTCTCCTTCATTTAAAATTTTTGATTTTTGGAGATGGTGTCACTTAAACACAGACAAGATGACATTTGTATCTCATGGATGTATTCCCTGATAATTTATGAAAAAATAAGTAGCAAAATGTGCAAGTTTCTCCAGGGTGCCAGGTCCTGGCAGACACACCCAGCAGTCTGCTAGCCAGGGAAGAGCCCCAGCCACCAGATGAAGCCAGGTTGCTGCCTGCAGCTGGTTCTGAGCTGAACAGGAAAGCAAGTCCCTGGGAGTCAGCTATTAACAATTTGCTTTTGCAACTAAAGCAACGACTAATACATGCCTCCCAGGTCACCCGTGGCACACAGTGGGAACTTTGTAGGTTATTATTATTTGTTAAGTGAAAGAATAAGAGCTCTCCCCACTCTTGTTTGAGGAGACATCAGGCAGCCAGCTGAGGCTTCCAAATGCTGCTGACAGGATGGTGACACATGGGATGCAGGTGCACAGGCTGGCTGAGGCAGCACAAATCTGAATGGGAAAGAGAATTGTTATCTGAGCTTTTCACCCTCGCACTACACCGCTCCCCTGGAACAGCGAGGCATTACGGCGCGGTCCTGGGAAGGAGGATGCACAGAATTTGGGCAGCTAGTGATGGTTTCACTTCCATAATGAGTCTGTGTTCCCTGAGGGTGAAAATTCCAAATCAAGTCAAAAACCTTAAGAAAGCCAATGTCAGGGCCAAGCAGTTGGGAGCTTGGCTGATTCATTTTCCAACCCTTTTGAACTCAATCTTTAAAATCCCAAGGAAAGAAAACCCAAGGAAGTATATTTGTGTAAAAAGACGCAAATCTCACATTTCTCTTAGTCTCTTGATGCCTAGTGGTGGGAAAAGTGCACCTAGATCTGACTCTTCTGAATCAACGTGGGGACTTCCCGGTCTGAAGAGGCTCTGACCGTGCAGCACACACCAAGCACACACTTACACCTCTTAGTCCTGACAGATCAGGGATCTGGCTGTGTCTCTTGCTCTTGACCTTGGGTTTGGGTTTCTTAACTTATCTGAACCTCAGTTTCCTGATCTGCAAAATGAGGATCTTTACTGTTTTCCAATATTGACAGGAGTGCTTGCTAAACGAGCAGATTTCTGGTCCTCACTTCTTAAAGGTATAGATTCACTAGGTAACATCTAGCTGATTTTGCAGTGATTATCAGAAAAAAATTGCACACTCCTAATATGGGCATGTTTACAAATACATATCCTGTCTTGTACTGTTAAAAAATAAACATCATAAAGCAACATCAAGAGGAGGCAATAATTAAATATCAGAGATCTAATATTTTTCTTCCCATACTCCTGGGGTAGGTGAAACTTACTTTGAAAACCATTGGTGTAGAAGTTCAAGCAAACTCGCATATCTAAAATCACTTTGTAAGTAAACAAAATGGGGCTAATATTTTTAACAATACAGCATGCACATGTGTAAGAGATGTGCACTTAGAGAACGCAAGCATACTTAAAAATACCTTCGGCCACTCACCTGTGATGATGCCTGCTCACCTGTACTACCCTTGACCCTGGTTTTTAGGAGACTTCTGTATGTATTGCTTTTAGGCATTTTAGAGTAGTTAATATAAAACTAGGGTAAAGTATGACCTAGAGACCAAAGGTAGGCAAAGTATTTTATTCCTCTCCTTTATCAAAACTGCACAGTCCAAACTAAGATGGGTGAGACTATTGAGGGACAGGCTGGCTAAAATATTAGAAATCTTGCTACTTTGACCGCAAAACAATATAATGACTGTCTGTTGACATGAATCACCAACTTAAATAAATCCCAAGGCTGGGGATGTGGCTCAGTGGTAAAGCAATTGGCTAGAATACGTGAGGCCCTGTGTTTGATCTCCAGTCGGGGGGAAACTCCCAGAAAAACAAATTTCATTTTCAGGTCCTATTCATCCTTTTCTTATTCTCCAAAATATTCCTAAAGCTGTGAAGAAGTGTACCTGTAAACCTCAGACCTTACATAAGGAGGGGAGATTTTTCATGCCAAAGAGGGTTCGTGGTCTCTCTTATCAACTGATGTCCTGTCTGAGATGTCGATGCTTGAAATTAAAGGTTTAAATTGCAACCAGTCTATGAAACCATAAGATCCAGTCTAAGATTTTCATGACATTGATCATCAGCCAGAGGACAAACCAGCAAAGGCTGCTACACTGTTTAAATTAAAATCTTATCAGAAAAAAATTGATAATGGAGAACTATCTTCAAAGAAATTATTTCAAAATAATTTGCTAAGTCACACAACTCTTGGTATAGAACTCTTATTTAATGATAATGTCTGGGCACCACCAAACTCTGTTTTTTGTATCTTTATAGGTGCAAATATAGCTTAATTTATTAAAGAAAACACCATTTGCCAAACGTTTAGTGCAGCCAGCTGCTCTTCTAATCCTGCTCAGGCATCACCTCCTTTAAATCCACTGTGGCTATGATTGCCACAACCCCCACATAGCTGGGGAGATGGAGGATCAAAAAGCTAAATACCTTGTCCACAACCATAAAACCAGTCAGTGACACAATCACAACTGGGCCTAGATTGAAAATAAGCTGGTGCTTTTGAGGATCGTTGTTATGTAACAGAAAATGAAACGTATACACACACACCACCACCACCACTGCCCCCGCCAGCCAGTATACTTCAGTTTGTTAGTTGCCCAGGTAATACTTCCTGTTCCTGTTCTGGTAGCTTCTATCTCTTCGAAATGGCTGGTCACTGTGTGCACATTGTATAAACCATCCCCAATTGACAAACCATTCTGCTTCTGTACTTCCTGCTTGCACATCCTATACAAGCCCTAGACCACCAGGACTGAGTAAGGACTGATCTTCTGGGAATGATCCCAATTAGCGCCCGTTGACATAAATAAATCTGCCTCCAAATCCTGGGTGTCATTTTGGTGTTTCTGCTGGTTGTTGCATTTACCACCCCACCCCACCCCCCGCATATTTGCAAGCTCTCGCCTTCAGATTCAACCAGAAGAAAACCAATGCATCTGTACTGAATATCGATGAATAGAAATGTTTGTTCCTTGCTAGTGTTTTCTCAACAGTACGACTATTTGTATAGTATTTGCATTGTTAGGCATAATGACTATATATGATTTAAAGTAGGCATGAGGCTGTACATTGGCTACATGCAAATACAATGCTATTTTATATCAGGGACTAGATCATCCCAGGAGTTTGGTATCCAAGGGGATCTTGGAACCAATCTCCCACCAATAGGATACTGAAGGACTGTTTACATGATACAGCCATGCTATGGAAATGCCCATATTACCATTAGACACAAATAAGGGCTGATCCATAATGTGCACTTCCCTTGGAGACTTGAAAAAATTTCTCAGAAAAGACAGCCTTTTAAAGTCTCCATTATTTCTGGGAATGTGTAACCATCAATAGAGTGAATCTGAAGCTCTGAACAAAGAACTTCAGAACAGAGTGTTAGGGATCAGGAAAACTCACTCTTGCAAATGTAAAATTAATATGCATTGTCAATAGGGAATGGTTGCTTTTTCATTGTGCTTATTTTTTCTGATTCTAAGGAAGATTTTAATAAAGAATAGAAAGCTAATCAAGGCCTCACCTATAAAATCTCTGAGATCATTCACTGGCAGTGATAATGTCTTTTTTCTATGGGTCATAGGACCATGAATTTCCTTAACATACAAGGCAAGAGGAAGACCCCTGGGCTATCTGTACTCACCCCTGACTATCCTGTGTACCTTGAGGTTCATTTCCTCACTTTGCTCATATGCAGAGCAGAGGAGACAGCTGTACCTCCCTCTGAGCTGTCAAGAAACTAACAATAAATGTTAGATGTGATGTTATCACCTAGCCAAGGTCATTGGACCACTTCTGTAACATTAAGTAAATCCTGATTGATACTCATTAAAACCTCTGAACTTCTTCTAAACCCAATAATGTCTAAACCAGACAAATACTTTTCTGTCTACATCATTAATTATCCTAAGTCAAAAAATGCAACTTGGGAATACTGAAATTTAGTATAGCTTTTATTCTCATTGTTTTCATCACTTAACTGCAAAATGCACAGGAATTTGTGCTTACTTAAAATTTTAAGTCATATTGCATTTGAAGTGAATCTTTAAAAATCCCTGATAACAACTGATCTAGTTTTTAATCATTCTTACCCTAAATGAATTTTTACAAAATAAAACACATGTTTAGTGCAAAACAAAAAACCTTGGGAGGAATAGGAATGTGGGTTGGTTACTTTGAGGGGTTGTATTTGGTTTGGAATTTATTTAGTATGGGGTTTTGCATGCCTTTTGTTTGATTTGGCCAATATTCATGCACAATAAGCAAAACCATATATATTGCAATTTGAGTATAATGTTATGACTCCAAGAGCATTTTGTCATTTCTCAGCAAAGATTAACTAGGAAATAAAAATAAATTAAATTCTTTCTGAACTCACTGAGATGCTCATCTTATCATGAGTGATAAGATAAAATTTCACCCTGAACAAACAGAGAAAAAACATGCCCCTTATCTTCTAGATCTGGGTCCATTCATTGCCAGAGAAAGGAAATCTTTCTCTCCAATAAGGTATCTGACGTGGCGTCAGGGATCTCTGGCCGAATGCATGTTGCAGTTCATCTTGCACATGGTTCTTCCCCAGTTCATCCTCAAAAGCTAAGCAGTGGAAATGCGGCGGGAACATCAAGAGCTCTGACTCTCACATGGCCAAACTCCCGTCATTTACCTCACCACGAAGTGTCAGCATTGGGAGCCCCTTGTTCTATGTAGTCTTAGTGACGACAGGGTGAGCGAGCGCTGGCTGTATCTGGCCCTGTGCTAAGTGCATGACACATCCAAGCTCAGCTCAAAGGCATGTGTTACCTTCACTCTGTAGTTAGAAGCTTGTGCTCCAAAGAGTTTAAGGCCAGAGGTGGCCCAAAGCATCTGAGTGCCAAATCTGGGAGCTGCAATAATGAGCCCTGTGCCAAATCAAGGAAAGTTGTGGGAGGAGATTATTCTGAGAAGACCAAGGAGAGAAGGGCTGTGAGACACTTTCAGAGCGGAAACAAACCAGGGTGGGACTCCTGGTCACAGGGCCATGGCAGCTCTGCACCGTCTCCGTGTGCGGCTGGGTTCCAGGGCTTCGTGACCCCTGTGCCTCTGTGGCTCCTCATAAATCTACTCCTCTGTGAATAACGAACTGCACTGGTCATGAGTTTTTGTATTTTGTTGTTGTCACTAGTGACAGAAGCTCAGACAATGAAAGAAAAGGGGAACAGGAGGGCAGCTGTGCCAAGGGCACCAAAGCAACCAGGACTCCAGTCTTCCCTCCGCATTCTCCCTTCCTTTCCTCAAACCAGCTGGCCTCCACCAGCCTCCAGCTGTGGCCACCAGAAAAATAAGCCACCTTGTCCAACTGCAGTTTTCAGACATCCCAGGCAGGAGCTCCTTGAAGCCACACTGCAGTTGAGCTGTATGCTCGCCCTGGTCATGTCCAGTTATGGTCAGGGGAGCAGGGCACCCAGCAGCAGTCTAGGAGGAAGGAGAGAAGCTTCCAGAAGGGATAGTGTGGGCTGATGGCGTCTCAGCAGTCCTCTGGACACCCTGCCTCTCCATCCTCAGGTCTTCCTTCTAGCCTTGGCCTGTGCCTCCTCAGAATGTGGACCCTCCTCCACTTGTGACTCAACTATGATGACCTCCGATGCTAACTGGCTGTGTTCAGAGCAAGAGACTTGCTAGCTCAGCCAGATATCTAGTCAAAGCTAATGTGCTGGACTCTCACTGCACACTTTGACCAGCTGTAGAGGGACAGATGCACAGACCTATTACCAAGTACTATGGTTGAAACCCATGCTAAAGTTTTATTTCCAGTATAACAGTGTTGAGGAGTAGGGGGCATTAAGAGATAATTAGGTCAGAGGGGCTCCACCCACATAAATGGAGCCTTTCTTGAGAGACTGTTGAATCTCTTGAGAAAGGATTGCTTCTCTTAGTAGCAGATTGGGTTTTCTAGGAGTGTATTGGTTACCTGGAGAGCAGGTTGTTATAAAACAAGGTCACCCTTGGCATTTTCCTACTTCATTCAAGCTCACTTGCCACTCTGGCTTATGCTCCTGCCATAGGATGCCCCTTGCCATGTTAATATGACACAGCATGAAGCCTTTACCTGATGTGGCTTCCCCAGCTTGGACATTTCAGTCTCTAAAAGCACAGGCCAAAGTAAACCTCTTTTCCCTAAAAAATACCAGCCCCAGGTATTTTATTATAGCAACACATGTCACTGATGACAACTTCCAATGGAGATGCCTTCCAAAGGGGGATATGGAGATGATGGCAGGCACTGTGACTTTGCATGAATTTTTCCAATCTTTGAAACCTCTATGAGATGGGTCATTTGCAGAGGAAGACACTCAGGCTCAGAAAGATAAGGCGGATTTCCCACAGTAGTGAAGAGAGGAGCTGGGTTTCAAATTCAACAGCAAACACTGGGCTACTTCTCTGAGATGAGAGGTCTTCCAATGGTCACATCACTTCCGTGAACAGATTCATGGAGCAGAGCCTCCTCTGAAACAGAGTGCAGTCATTCTTCAAAGCACCCACGGGGACATAGCCCCCAGGTAAGAAACTGAGGCTTCTAATGAGAAAAGCAATAAAGATAACCTGGCAGGGTCAGAAAATGGGTTTGAAAAGCCAAACTTGACATTTTATTCTCATAAAATGACTAACTAATGGTATTCCTTCATGATTACAGGTAGAATTTATTGATTGATTGATTGATTGATTGATTGATTGATTATTTGTTTATTAAAGAAACAGGGATACTTTTAGCAACACCTGAAAAAAGACAGCATCACCAACAAATGGCCAAGCCATCTCCCTGCAGTTCTCACTCTCAACCAGCAGATGGGGCAAGGTGTCTCTTTGTGCAAGGTGGATGATGTCCGGACAGCCACTAAACCCGGTGGACAAGAATGCCACCTGGCCAGCCCGACGTTGCCGGACAAAGAGGACACATGCTCACAGGCAGCGCAGACCTGGGTGTCTTTTCGTAGGTGTCTTTTCAGGTCTTGTAGACACAACGAGGGACTGCCCGGGGAGATCTGATAACAGTCCTGCAGGACGGTGCTGGGTATGCGAAAAGGAGAGAATCCTTGGGTAAAATCCAACCTGATCCACCAAAAACAAAGGTCAGAGGATGCCAGAACTGGCAAGTGGGACCCCAGATACAAGGCATCATCTTTGATCACAGCCAAACACTCAGCAACAAGCACTAAATTGTGTGACCCGGCTCCAAGCCCCCATCACTCAGCTGTGTGGGCAGGAGGCCCTGTTTTGGGGACCTAGAGCAGAGCAGCCTGGCTATGCAGACGGACCTGGGAAGGCAGCCAGGAGCGGACCCCACAAGGCAAGGGACAGTGCCCCGCAGAGTCACCAGGCTGCCAGCACGCCGGTGTTGGGAGGTGCAGAACCAGTAGCCCAGGTCTGCATTGCCCGTGAGCATGTGTCCTCTGCGACATTCTCAGTAGCTCCCTGCTCCCCCAAGGAGCTGAGCAGGTGACAGCCATTGATTCATCACCCCTTGTCTGCATCTGTGAGAACAGTGGACCTCTTTCAACAAAGAAATGAGGGATTTCTAACATCCTCTCTGGTGCTCATGTTCTACATTATGGGGCAAAAATATATCAGCTTTTCCAGTTACACACACACACACACACACACACACACACACACACACACACATTTCCAAATCAAAATTCGATGAGACACCACGAAGAGTGAAGTTTGCTAAATATACATTGAAAAACATGATATGAACGTTGTATTGCAGTGACAAATGACTTGTTTTACAAAGGAATCAAATAACTCCACTGAAGAGGTAATGTCACGTTAGCAGTTGGGACTGGATACCTGCAGGTTAGAACACAGAGACAAGTATGCCTGCACAGTTCTGATAAAGCAGTGTGTTTTCAGACATACAGTCTAGATATGCGAATCACTTTCCGTAGCTGGGACAAAACACTAGTCACAACTTAAAGTTTATTTTGGCTAACGGTTTCAGTGTGCAGTTGGCTGTCTCTAAGGCAGAAACACGAGGGGCTGAGGGCTGAGAGGCTGGAAGAGGAAAATGTGCTCAAGTCATGGTGGTCAGAAAGCAGAGAGAGAAGAGACAAAACAGACACAGAGACACAAAGAGACAGACAGAGGCAGACACGGGGCCAGGAATGTAGCTCAGCTGCAGAAACGTTTGCCTGGCAAGCCTGAGGTCATGAGTTCGATTCCCAGTACCAAAAAAAAGAGAGACAGAGACAGAGACAGAGAGAGGAGCCAGGGACAAGAATACACCCTTTCACGTCATGCCCCCAGTAACCCACCTCTTCCCCTCCTCAAAGCAAATCAACTACAGAACTCATCACTGGGTGAGCCAGTTGATGAGTATAGCGCCCCCCAGAGCCAATCCCCTTCACCACACATGAGACTTTTTGGGGACGGTTCAGATTTGAACCATGACACTAGAGTTGAACACACACATAAAAATACTGTAGGTAATAAGAGCCAGGTTTTCTTACCATAGGAGGAAAAAATATAAATAAGGAAAGTGCTAAGATTAAAGCGAATCCCAAGGGACAAGATTGGAGTCAGAGGTATCAGTACATTTCAGGCTTTGGTTTAAGATGCAGAAACACCAGAACATGTGTGTGTGTGTGTGTGTGTGTGTGTGTGTGTGTGTGTGTGTACACAAGGAGGGCTAGAAGCTGAGTCACCTAGTATCAACGAGCACATCCCTTATCTTTTACTTTTGAACATCGTTCTCTAATAAAAGGCATCAGGGTTCCCTGGATTTGTTGTTGGTTCCAGAGCTGTGGCGAGGAACACATAGCAAAGATCAGCCTGGAGCATCTTGAGGTGCTAGAAAGAAATAGAGTAAGGGAAAGGGGGTCAGGGAGAAAAAGAAAAGAATGGACTCACATCAAAGGACAAAGGCAGGGGCCTGAAGTGTTCCTATCACAGTGATACCTGCTGTAGGCAAGGTCCACCAGTGCTAGACGGTGTAGTGAGCTGCTGAACTGTCTAGTCAGAAGGCATGTGGATATCAAAGTCCTAACTCCTAGGACCTGCGAATGTGACCCTATTGGGAAATAGACCCTATATGGCAAAACGTAAGTCACACTGGATTACAATGGGCCCTGACTCCAATGAGAAGTGCCCTTAAAAGGACAAGAGAAGACAGAGACATACCACAGGGAGGAGGCCATGTACAGACAGGTGGAGAACTGGAAGTGAAGTAGCTGAAATCCAAGGAATTCCAAGCACTTCTGACAGCCACCGGAAGTCAGGAGGAGGCTTGGACTGGACTCTCCTTCAGAGATTTCAGAAGGAACCAGCCTGGAGACAGCTGGATTCCAGACCGGCATATGTGAAAAGGAGAGAATGGCCTCTGGAACTGTGAAGGAATGAACTTTTGTTTTTAGGTCACCCAGGTTTGGGTACTTTGTTCATGGGAGCCCTAGGAAAATCAGAGATAGTAAACTTTCAGACTGAAAGTTTGAATGCAGATAGGATAGTTGTCTAATCTCGAAGTATCACCTCTAGAATATTTTTTAATTACAAAGGGGAAAAAATAGTAAATTTACCAAAGTGACACTTGCTGGACAGCACTAGGTGACACACGTCACTGTCACGTTCCGCAGATGTGACACAGCACCCTCTGGTACACTGTCCCTAACGCAGCTTCTATCACAAAAAGGAACAGGGAAGCCGAAGCTGCAGGTATTCTACAAAAGAACCAAGCCAGTCCCATAAAGGGTCAAGATCATGAGGCATAAGAGCAGTCCTGACAACAAAGATCATAAGAGACTGAAAACATTCAACAAACCAGGGCAATGGGGGTCCGGGAATCAGAAACAGGTGTTAAGACAAGAATCAAAAAAAGGTGAGATCCAAATAAGTTGTTTTTTTAGTTAACAGTACTGAACCAACATTCCAAATTTAGTAATATTTGCTGCCAAAGTGAGCAATGAACCCATGTTAATTTCTTAGTTTTAATCAATTGCTCTGCCGGGAATGTTGCTCAGTGGCATAAGCACTTGCCTGGCAAGGCTGAGGTCATGAGTTCAACTCCTGGTACAAAAAAAAAAAAAAAAATTAATCAATTGCTCTATGGTTATATAAAACATTAGCATAAAAGGAAATAAAGTAAAGGGTATACATGAAGTGTTCTTTTTGCAACTCTTCTCTTTGACCAAAATTATTTCCAAATTTAAAAAATAATTATAGGGGGGTAGAGGTACTACAGGAGGGAAAATCCAGTGAGTATCAGTCAAAGGATGACTTCCTAAATCAATACACAAGAAATTAGCCCTGCAAGATTAAGCTCCACCCTGTTGCAATGGTATTTTTGGAACACAAGGCACCAACAAACGAATCATACAAAACAATGCACTGTGTTTAAGGTTTTTTTAATTTTTAACTCTGCTTTGGTAGTACAAAAGTTGTAAAAGTACAAACCAGACAGTTAAAAATACATGTAACACTCAAAACACTGAAAAATTTCCTTTACAAATTTTTTACATCAAGGTGGTAGCCAACACATTTATTCCACCACAAAGCTGTATCTGTCATTAGTGTTTTGTACAGTGAGTCCATTGTGGATCCCTGACCCTTCTGAGAAGGAGGAAAAACACATGAGCTGTAAACATCAGTTGCTTTGGGAATATTTAAGAATTCTCATCAGATAGTACAAACCAGTAAAAAGCTTATGTGTTCAAAATATTGAATGCTTAACTTTCGGCATATTTGGAAGCCAGCCAGGCAAAAACTGCTCAAGTATGAGAAAATATTTAAAATGTACGCTTGGTATAAATACAATTTTAAATATTTTTGAGTATTCTCTTGGCAGCTGTATTGCTATAAAAAGTGCTCTGAGTTGAATAAAATTAAAAAAATAATTAAAGCTGAAGAATATCTTACATTTTATCCCTCAACATTTAGAGGGCAGAGTATATGAATATGTTAAGCCAAAAATTATGGGGTTTTTTGTTTATTTTTAAAGAAAAACAAGTGGCCTCGATGGCATATAAATTATTTACACTAGTACACACCCCTCAGATTCCTAGACTGGTACTTTCTGGACTGCAGTGAAACTGACTCCTACACTGACTTCTGTTCCGCCATGTAAATGAACCTATGCACAGACGCTATTTATTAGTGGTCAGTAAGCAATCACATGACACTGAATCTACCATTCATTGAAAAGGTCATATATTTTTAGTTTGATGCCAGAAACAGAGTCAAAAACATATGTTTATGGTAAACACTTTGAAGTATATTTTTATGGAGATCCTTTTTCCAGAAGCCAAATGAGAAAGGTGCTTTTTCTCTTTGAAATAAACGAAGTATCCAAGGCACATGACCAACACTGACATGGAGCCGGAGGCCAGTCTTGCAGATTCCCTGACCCCCAGCCCCAGATCTATCAAAAATACTATCTTTTGCCTCTGTGTTCTCTCAGGTCTTTTATAAAGTGTAAAGCTGGAGAGAGAAAGAGAGACAGACACAGAGACAGAAAGGGACAGATGGAGGGGAAAGAGAGAGGAGAGAGAGAGAGAATCAGTATTTCCAGGCCTGCATGGAAAGAAGCCACTAAGTGTCTTAAAGACCAAGCATCAGTTAGGAGATGAAAAGCAGCTGCATGAAGAAAACATGCAGAGGTCGCATGGGCCTGTGCTGCATGAGACGTAGGGTAGTTTTGTTTTGAGCCCAGTTTATCATACTATTTTTTTAGTGAATTTAAGCCATTTTACCCCTTTACTCCATGGAGTAAGAAAACAATTGATCAGCTCAAATTAAAACAAAAATCAAGACAGAAAAGTCCTTCAATATTGTGTAAATACCCGAGGAGCAGCGTGGTGGTAACAGGAGTGAATGCCGAGTTCTTGGTCCAGGGACCCAAAATCTAACATCTGGCCCCATGTGACTTTATGATCTTTGAGGGCTCAGTTTCTCAGTGCTAGGTTAGACTATTTTCAGGGACCTTTTGCCATAAAAGATTCACCTTTTATAACAGCCAAACTATGCAGGAAGATCACTAACAACAAATATAAAAATGGGATGTAAGCAACACACACACACACACACACACACACACAAGCTCAGACTGTACACACACAATTCCACTGTACATTACAGAGTGGTCCTAAGGGGAAAACCACAGGGTGGACACCAAGACCAGGGGTGGGCACCAGGGGAAGGGTGGTGGCCGGGGATGGTTGACAAGATAAAAAAAAATGAATGTTTTCCTTTTCTAGAAATGTAATAAATTTTTCACCGACTTTTTAAAACTAAAACTCTTCTCAAAGCAAACAGTTCTGTATCCAGTGCAGCAACAACATTCCCTTTTAGGCTATATCCGCATGCTCGCTGGCATCATGATAGGAACTATAAAATATATAAAAATATTCCTCAGGCAACTTCGTATCTTGTAAGTTTTCAGTCTCTTAGAACTCTTCAGATAAAGTCCCCACTGCAAGAGAAAACAAAAGAAGATGAAGCTTTCACAAGAGGGAAACATTACGTATTGATCCACCTGAATTTTTAAAGACAAAGAACTGAAATCCAACTTCCCCTATCCCACCCCACCCCACCTCGTCCTTCCCCCCACAATGCACTTCTTCTAGAATTCAGTCAATGGAAATTTAATTACCACAGTTCCAAAAGGATCAAACAAACAAACAATAATAAGAGTTTGAGAACCACAGGAGCCGGCGGGCATCTAAGGTGGCTTCTAAGGTGACATGTGCTTCTAAGATGGTGGCCATTCTCCTGGTGAGTCCTGTAGCACTTCTCCAGGAAAACATGCTCTTGAACTCCTCCGCTACATTCTGTCACATAATGAGCTCCAGCGTGACAATCTCAGTCACAAGGAACCTTGTATGTGTCAGGTAGGACGTCTTTGCACAGCCACACCAAATGGGGTTAACCTTGGGTCTCTACCCATTTGAGATGCTTGGGTCTTGGTTGGATTTCACTGGGCAAGAACACAAGGATATAATGTTCAGTATGAGATCTCCCTTGTCTTTTGAGAATTCTTGCAGTGCTGGGATTGGACACACACTAAGCAAGCACTCTACTCCTTCTGGGGCATACGTATTACCAGCGCTCAGCTCTCCACTGAACCTCAAGGATTTTGTGTTGTTTTTACATCTTTGTGACAACTGGTCCTTGTTATGTCTACATTTACAGTGCATTACACATAAAGCTGCCAACCTTGGTTTTTTGTTTTTGTTTTTTGTTACCGGCAATCGAACTCAGGACCTTGTGCTTGCCAGGCGGGTCCTTATACCACTGAGCAAACAGTTCTGTATCCAGTGCAGCAACAACATTCCCTTTTAGGCTATATCCACATGCTCGCTGGCATCATGATAGGAACTATAAAATATATAAAAATATTCCTCAGGCAACTTCATATCTTGTAAGTTTTCAGTCTGAAAACTATTCTATTCACTATGAATATTATGAATGATAGAAAAGGATAATATGGATGATATTGGAGTATTTATCTTGAAGGTTGAACTATAAAATAAATGAAGAGTATAATCTTAAATTAAGAGCTATTAACTTTTTGGTACTTCATTTCTGCAAGCTGGTTTCATCTTGGTGTTGCTTGACATTTACAGGCACACACAGGCCACTGAGCTATATCCCCGGCCCCAACCTTATAAAATACTGTAGTTTCCTGCTCTCCTAAGGGCTTTTTATAAACAACTCATGTAGTTGGTGGCTTTGTGCCCTTTTACTTTCATGAAGACTGGGCAAGACTAAAATTATCAAGCCACCATTGTTCTCCAAAATACACACACATTAGGTGAACCCACACAAGCCTGGGCAACAAACATGGTCTGACTTCCCAACACTGTGTGTGCCTGTAAATGTCAGGAACACCAAGATGAAACCAGCTTGTGGAAATGAAGTACCAAAAAGTTAATAGCTCTTAATTTAAGATTATACTCTTCATTTATTTTATAGTTCAACCTTCAAGATAAATACTCCAACATCATCCATATTGTCCTCTTCTGTCATTCATAATATTCATAGTGATCTCCAGTGATTACAAGAGAAGAGAGATCAGAGACAAAGACACAGAAACAGAGACAAACTGATTTTCCAAACATAAGGAGTTAAAAGATCATTATTCCCTTAGCTAAAAATAGAAATGAAACACTGTCCCCAAAAATGGCACAAATCAAGTTTTTAGTTATAAACGTAATTCCTTATTCTACATTTTTACAACCCAACACGGCTAAACCACAAATTTGTCCCATCTAGCTAACCACAATGAAATGTGAGATTGCTTTCAGGAATGAATCAATAAACATGAAAAATACTAGCACAGAAAAAGCTAACAGGGCCAGAGATGAAGAAATATAAAAATGATCCTGAGAGAAAAAATGTAATAAAGTGAAAATTTTCCAGGAAAACCTTAAACTAGGCTATTTACTGGAAACTAGGTATTTTCCTGTTCTTGCCTCCTCTTTCTGTCCTCTCTTAGAACTTGGCATTTTTGTATTGAGAAAAATAAGAAGAGATGTCAGGTCTGGGGTGTAATTTCTTATCACAGTCAGAGTTTTAACATCCTATTTAGAGGAATAAGAAAAGTGACTAAGATAGATTTCGGTACCAGACAGTGGGGCTGCTGTTGATGTTATATGACCGTATGATACAAGCTTTTGGAAATGGTTCACAGGGGAAGTTTGGAAAGGTCTAGAGATGCTGAATGAAGAAGCCCTAAAACACTGTACACCAGAGCCTGATGGGAGATTCGTGTTGCAGCTCAGAAGATCAGAATGCTGATTTTAAAAAACAGATAGATGGTAAAGACCAGGCTCTAGAGATTTCAGTTGGGAAGAAAGGCTCCATTGGCAGCTGGATTTGAGGTTATGTATGTTACACCCTAACAGAAAATTTGCTTACATTGGGCTCGTGTTCTGAGACTTTGGGGGAGACTGGGATTAAAGATGGCAGTCTAATCTGGGTATTTTAAGGCAGCTCAACATTCAGGCTGTAGCATGGTTACTGTTTGCTGTTTTCAGTGAGAGGTATGAGAATCAGGAACAAAAAGCCCATCTAAAAAGTTTTCAGGTTTTCAAGAAAGGAAATACCAGCAAAGATGGAGCAGAGGAAAGGCTGACTGCTGAAAAGATTAAAAAGAAGCCAAGTACATATAATAGGACAGCAGAAAAGATGGCTTGGCTTGAGACCACCACAGGAACCAGCAAGACCCCACCCTTCACAGCCTCAGAGTACAGAAGTAAAAGACTCTGATTACAGAAGAAAGCCCCAAAGCTCAAGAATGGCTGTCTAGGGAACTGAATCCCTGGGATTGGATTCACTGTGATTAACAGTAACTGGGATTTACAAAGTTTTTCTCAGTGCCAGGTACTGAAAAGTTAAGCACTCCAGGTTCATTAATTCAACCTTCCCAGTGAGTCCATGAGTCAGCAACAATTCCCATTTTCATAGGAGGAACCTGAGCCTTACAGGTCCAATAACTTTCCCAGGACCACACAATTAAAATAGAAAAGCAGGAAGTTCACCCCAGGTGATCAGACCCAAAAGACCACACAGTCAGCCTGCACCAAAAACACTACCACCTGATCACCATGGCAACATCTAGGCATCACTGAGATCTTCTGGTACCCTCACTTCTCTCCTCCTCATCTACAAGGTGAAGTGTGGCGGGCAACAGAATGGAAATGAGCAAACTAGAAATGCTGGAGGGCTTTCCCCAGGGAAAGTCATTGTGGTTATGTGAATAGTTAAACGATCCTAATAACCTGTAATCTAAGAGAGCCCAGCTACTGAGAAGATCAAAAGTACACCTATAGAGCTGGGGGTATGGCTCAGTGGTAGAGTATTCTGATCTCATTAAAAGACACAGGCCTTAGAACCACAGGACTGTTAATTTTCTAGGACACTTTTAAATAAAATAAATGGGGAAAGTTGTTGATGGAAAGAGTTAAGATTATAACAGCAACATTAACACTGAAGTCTTGGGGTAATGTGTATGTATTACTACTCATTACTTTAAATATCAAACTTCTTTTTAGAGGACTTTCTTGTCCCTGTCCCTACTGAACAGAATGCTGCTACATGCCCAGAGGTCACCATGGCTAAAAATATGTCACCACAGTCTGGCAGACGTTCTGCCTGTATAGGTTGGCGTCTTGGCAGTGCAGGTTAATAGGTACACACCAGAGTGCACTTTTTTACTTAAGGTACTTAATGTCAGCAGTGCTCAAAATCTCAAGGTATGAATTAAGAAAAATAAAAATCCTGGTTCTAACTATTAATTCCATCTTTATTTTAGTTTCAGGCAATAATGTCTCCGAAAGCATTCACTGTCTGTTTCCCCCGAGCCCCTTCAAGGTCATCCTAAGAGTTTCCAAAGTCTTCGTGAGCCTCCATTCCTGCAGAGATTCTCTGCAGCAAAGAGCAGATGCGGCAGGTGCTCTTTTACTTCTCAAAGGGCTGGCAAAGGCAAGGGTAACACTGATAAATGTTTCAGTATATTCTTTGCATAGAACAAAGCTGTAGAAGAAAAACAGCACATTATCACTGATGACAGTGAAGTATATTTCTAGGTTCCCAATCCACAAACTCCCAGATTATGGCCATAAATGTACAGGAGCTACTCCCAACAACAAAAGACAAATAATAATGTGTTCGGGGTTTCCACTCATCATGGCTAAGTTAGTATGATAGTAGCAAGTGGTTCCACCCCAAGCATCTGTGGGTAGAGTAAAAACTCAACTAGAGAACCAAGAACCAAAAAGTCACTGACTTCCACAGAAGCAAGGAGGTGGTAGGAATGTACACTCCCACTTGTGGAGGGCAAAAGCGAGGGGTTTTACATACACAGTGATGTTACTTGAGCCTGTATATGCATGGCACAACTCTGACAGGATACAGAGAAACTCATAACCATAAGCCCCTCTTGGGGAGAGGACAAGGAGATAATTTTGGTAGCAGGGGTGCAGGTGGGATGAAAATTTACTTTTGTTTTTAAATTTTTTACACTGAAGATTTGTATGCTGCATGAATACTTTATTGTGTATATGTCTTTCAAACTTTTTTTAAAAACTTATCCCATTACTGCAATCAGCAGGCTGAGGTGAGGTAGGAGGGTTGCGAGTTCAAGGTCAGTTTGGGCTAATAATGAGTTCAAGCTCTGCCATTAACTATGAGCATGACCTTGAACCACACAAGAAGCTCATAAGGGCTCACCCTGTAACTCAGACACCAGGAGGCAGAGTGGAGAAAAGTCTACTGCAAAACTACAATAGAAGCTCCGTGACAGTATGGCCTCCGTCTGTCCATACACCTTACATCCTGCTGCCTCCCCAAAGCCTGGCAAAGTGCCTTGCACATAGAAGGAGCTCAATAAACACATTTGAAAGATTCAACAGTACCTGAATTGAACTGAACTAGCAGTCACAGTTCCTGCGTGATCTAAAGTCTATGACTTCAGTCTTCCTGAGTGAAGACCGGATGGCACACAAACCTGCACCTGACCCAGGCTGAGCTTTAAAAGCCAAATGGCATCAGACATCCCACAGGTGCTCAGAGGCAGCCATCCTGCAGTGAAAGCCAGCAGAAATGACCACAGCTCTGAGCCCCCGGGTTCTGTGCAGAAAGGTGTGTGTGCTTACCTCCTCACTAGGGAAAGTGGAGCTCCCTCACCCTACACGGTCACCGCGTGTGTTACCACCAAAGTGTGCGTTTCTCATGATCCCAAGACCTGTCACAACTGAGTTCTGCAATCTGGGGAACATCAACCCCTCTGAGACTAGCTCTTCACTGAAAGATGGGACTATTATTATCCACAAGTCCTAAAACTGTTTTTGATTCCTGTCCCTCACGCATCTTTTTACTGCATTTGGCTGATTCTACCTTCCTGCCTTTCACACAGCACACCCTGGACAGATGCAGCCTACATCCACCTCTGCAGTCAGAGAAACAAGGCTTCTTCACAGGACCTTGAAGGTATCAAATAAAATGCAACTGTACCTGGAGAAATGTGTTAAGCAACTAAAAATGGAGCCAGATGGCCACATCTATACCTATGTTAGCTGTAACTTCTTGCTACTCACTTCTATTCCACTGTCCCTCTTGTAGACCAGTGAATCAAATTAAGGGACTTCCATCAAATCTGAGATCCTTCTGCTTTTTAACAAACATGTACTTATAGGCAGGGTGGTATGTGCAGATAAGCCCAGCTGCTTAGGAAGATGAAGCAGGAGGATCACTTGTGCCCAGAAGTTCAGGGAAAGCCTGGGCAAAATAACTTAAAGTCCACTTTTAAAAGAGATTTTTTTTTTGAACCATGTATTTTCTAACCAGAGATTGGGGTACTCACCCGTAATCCCAGCACTCTAAGAGGCTGAAGCAGGAAAAATCTTGTTAGAGCCCAGCATGGACAATTTAGCAACTAGTGAGACCAAGTCTCAAAATAAAAATTTAAAAGGAGGAATGTAGCTCAGGGAAAAGGCCCTGGGTTCCATCCACAGCACCCCACTGTTATGGTTGATACACTGTGTCAACTTGAAGTGTAGAAGCTTAACTAAGTAACTGCAGTTTTACATCCTGGTGTGTAAAAGACATGCCCTTACCTCTAGGATATTGTTCATTATGTCAACTTGAGAGGTTTAGAAGTTTAACTAAGTGATTCAGCAGGGGGCCAGGGTTCTTACTTTGTAAACATCCTCAGCTCGTGGAAGAGGGCACAGAGATGGTGTGTGTGTTGGGGGTAGTCCATATACAATATAGGGGAGGAAAAGAGGCTTGCTTTCCCCCTTTTGCTCTTGCTGCTTTTGCTGTCTTCTGCTGCCTTAAACTGTTGCCCCTGTGCTGTGCCACCCTGCCTTGGAGCCAGCTGACTACGGACTGAAACCTCCACAAACTGTGAGCTAAATAAACCTTTCCTCCCTTAATTTTGGGCTTCGGGTATTTTGTCTCAGCAACGAGAGAAAAGTAACCAAGACACCCATCTTCATATTTTCCCCAGAAAAAAATAAAAATATGAGCTAGGAAGAAAAAAATAAACTATTGATATTTGGCATTTCTCCACCATCACCTCCTTCCCTAGAGAATTAAAAGATGAAAATCAGCTGGGAATGTAGCTCAGCATCACAGCACCTGCCTGGCAAGTGTGAGGTTGTGAGTTCGACTCCCAGTACCAAAAAGAAAAAGAAAAAAGAAATCAAATTAGAGAACTGAAAACAGCTGCAAAGTCAGAGGATACCCCCTAAAAACCTACATGACAGAGGAGGGAAAGGGAGCCCTTTCCTGTAGAGGAGAAACAAGGATGGTCAAGAAAGCCCACGGTGAGGGGCCAAGGACGTCTTGCACACAGCACACTTATCCCCCAGCACAGCCCAGCACAGCAGGCACACTGAGGCCCAGGAACCTTCAGCCTGCACGACATTCTCATCTACCCCACTTCGGATCTCTGAGATGAAAAGAACTTAAGTCAGCAAAACTTTCAATTACCTTTTTCCTAATTTTGATTTCACCTCGTTGAAGAGGGTAGCAGTTATTTCCAAGGTCTCCTTAACACACACAAGAAAGCGGTCCACATTCCTAAGGGATTTGGCAAATGCTACTTATTTCCGAGACTTATTCTGAGAATCCAAAGCATTTATATTCTTCGGAAGTATAAAAGAGCTCCACAGTGCCAAAAGCTGATGCTTGAGAAATGGCCCAAAAAAATAATACCACCCAGCATGCCATGAAAATTTTTACTAGTAGTGAACATTCAGATGTCAAGGACCAATTTAAAAACTAAACCTCTATCATGTCATTTAACAACAATCCCTCTTAGAGAGGAGGACACCAAGGTTGCAAAGGACAACCAACTTGCCTAAAATTATTGGTACTTAAGTGGCACAGTTAAAATTAAACCTAGGCACTTTACTACAAAAAAAAGAAAAAAAAACTTTTACTAAAATAAAAATTAATAATAGGCTCAATAATAAAATCATTTAAAATAAAAAGAATTGTCTACTGGTTAATTTTTGTTTTAATAAAAAAAATTAACTGTAAGACTACTAGAGGAAAACAAGGGTAAATCTTCATGACATTGGTCTGGGCATGGATTATTTTAAATATGACACCAAGAGTACAGGCAACAAAGGCAAAACCAGATGAATGAGCTTATATCAAACTGAAAAGCTGCCTCACAGCAAAGGAGACAACACAGTGAGAAGACACCTTACAAAATGAGGGAAAACAATGCAAATCACGTGCCTGACAAGCGGTTAATCCAGAATTTACAAGGAGCTTAACTCAGTAGCAAAAAAAAAAAATCTGAATAATCCAATTAAAATAGAGCAAAAATTGAAAATTGAAAGTGAAAATGTTTGAAATATTGTCATGTTCAATATGACAAACACTTATCAAAGCAGTGTTTTCAGCAAAAAACAATGAAAAAACTGAAAAAAAGGACCATACACTTCAGAGGCATGCAATATTGAATGCCTACTGCAGTATCATTTTAAAAGACCAGTGACAATGAAGACAAGGCAGTGGCATTTGGAGACTGAGAGCAATTCGATTTATTTAACTTTGAAGAACAAAAGCTTATTCTTCTAAGAAGAAATCAAAACACATTTTCTGTGGAAAAAAAAGAAACCATTTTAACTGCATTGCCAAAATAAATCAGGCAGCGTGTAAGTTAGATCTAACCACAAAAAAAAACCTCAGAGCAAAGAAGCAGGGTGAGAAGAATGAGGGGAGGAGAGGACAAATAACAGATATTGTTTTTAAAAGAGCAAACCAAAGAGAGGGAAAGAGAACTCCTGCCCCGTCTTCTTGACACGTTATTTAAAATACTCACTCTTTGGTACGACTGGTTCCAGGAAACCCCCAAGGATATGAACAGCTGTGGCTTATATAAGTCCCTTATATAAAATGGCACAGTATTTCCATAAACCTTACACACACACCCTCCCGTGAGCCTCAAATCATCTCTAGATTACTTACAATAAAAAAATGCAATATAAATACCAAGTAAGTAGCTGTTACACTGTATTGTTTAGGAAACAATGACAAAGCCAAAAATGTGCCCATGTTCAGGACCAACACACTTTTAAAAATATATTTTGAATCCACAGTGGAATCCACGGTTGTGGAACCTATGGATACAGAGGACTGACTATACCACGTCTAGTTTCTGTTAAAACAATGAGAAAGGAGGAAGGATGGGTGGGAAGGGGAGAATCGGGGAGGGAAGGAAGAAAGCCACGAGTGGATCTGCATTTGCACTTAAATATTTGAATCTGTAGTAAAACAAAGGAACCCAGTTAAACAGCTTAACAAAAAATCCAAAAATTTGAACAAAAATATCTTACAGGAAGAAAATACTACCACAAAGACTGTATTCAACTGTATGAAAAGACACATACAACCCTTTACTACTTTATCAGCTACATTCTAGGGCAAATCTGATTCGGCCCAGAACTACAGATTCTGATCCAGAAGG
The DNA here is from genome assembly GCF_000276665.1 of Chinchilla lanigera. NCBI lineage: Eukaryota > Metazoa > Chordata > Mammalia > Rodentia > Chinchillidae > Chinchilla > Chinchilla lanigera. The sequence continues at coordinate 9,515,892 of NW_004955443.1, read as the reverse complement.
AAAAATTTCAAGTTGTTCCAGCTGAAAAACCAAGTCACATTACATATCCCAGATATACTTGTCCTTATAGGGGACATACTGGCAGGAAAAACCTTAATGGAGATATAATTCCTAAAAATGCCAATGACTATTCCTTTCCTCCTTTTTTCTGAGTCTAGGCCCTATTGGAAGAACCACATGTGATCACCACAGCAGGTTTCAACCTGAGCAGCTACCTGCTTTTCCTTGACCCAGATGAATGAAGCCTGTGATACCAAGCTGCTGGGGTTTGACTCTAAGCTCATCCCTTTATTCCTGGTACCTCTATACAAGATGCTCAAACTCTGATGCTCATCTGCAAAATGAGGTACTAACTAGCATCTACCTATTGCAGTCATATGATTATATAAGTTAACACATGGAACAGCCTTTCAAAGTATGCCAGGTGCAGAGGACCCCAAAAGCTGTATAATAATTAATTTATATCATGGATCATGGGCATTCATATTATTCTCTCTGTTTGCCCATAATGACAAATGTTATTTTTAATTTCAAAATTACAGCAAGCTAGACACTCAGAGAAGGTCCTTTCTAGGACTAGTGTGTGCACTGCTGATATGGACAGACAGCACAATGCAGTATGAATGCCCTCTATGGAGCGCCACCTCTATCCCAGGCACTTGCCTTAAATCAGTGTACTCAATACCTTTATTTCACATTCAAGGAGAGTACAGGGTAAGGGCACACAGTACAATTTCCAAACAGTGAAGTTCTCCAATCCTCTTTTATATAATCCCGCTGGATGACAGTGTGCTTTAGACAATATCAAATTGTAAACAGGTCCTGTATGGTTGGGACTCCAAATGATTAGATCAAATTTTCATGGTCAAATACACAGATTTTGGGCCAAGAAAGCCAGGTGAGAAATCCTAATTCGTTTAACCTTTCCGGATCTTGGCGAGGCTCTAACCTGGGGGAGTGTGACAAGAGGATCACTTTGCAGTTGCTGCAGGACTGAGCCAGGTTCTTACACAAACAACCTGCCCCATCTCGCAGCCCCCTGCCAAGGTAATGACCCATCCACGCACACACTGACGAGCGTGCCATACTGTCCTGGCAGCTAACCTGGCTGGCCTTCCTCCTCTTAGACTTGAATAGACACTTCTCTTCCCAGACAAATGCTCCCTGACTTCAAGTAGAATGCTTTTTCCTAGCTTACCACTGTCACCCAGCAGTCCAACTCTAACATCCAAGTTATTGCTTCCTCTGCTCAATAAAACTTCCTGTGATGAAAGAAATGATCTATATTAGCAATATCCAATGGTACATCTTAGCCATCTAAATACTTGGAATGTGACTAAGTGCAAGTATGAAGTGAATTTTTCAGTTTTATTTAATTTTAAGTAGCCACAGATGAGGAGTGGCTACAATATTAAACCATGAAGTTGAGACCATCAAGGCTCCCACTTCATAGGCGCTGTAGGTTGAAGGAAATGCGGGTGTGTTTGATCTTGGAGTTAGAGACCCAGGTTCAAATCCTGACTCTTCTTTCCAGCTATATACCTTACCCTTTCCACGTATCACTATCCTCATCTGTAAAAGTGGGATGACCGTATCAACCCCATGAGGGGATGTTTATAATGACAACATCTGAGATATACATCAACACAAAGTCTAGAAGTCTAGAATACTGATTTCATCCAACTTTCCTTTATTGTTCACTTCATCACCCTCTTCCTTTTTTGCTACATGCCTCTTGGCCCTCCTGCCAAGGTTACCAGGATCTGGCCCAGAGACCTAAAACGGACTTTTGCACACTGCTTCTCCTCTTTACAGACAGCCCCGAGGCGCCTCTTAAACTAGGAGAAAGGACCAGATCGCCCCAAAGCAAGCCTGTAAAAGCTGGCACTAAGAAGCTCCCAGCGAATTCAGGAACAGAACTCCCTCAGTTTGCTTCCAGAACTTCTTCAGCCCCTCTAAGCCTGGCAGATCATTAGAGAAGCTTCAACCAAAACACCCTTCATCCCCTCCACTGACCAAGGGGACTGACACACAACAAGCAGAGCGCTGACACGGACAGAGCACTTCCAAGCTGCCAGGCCTGGCGTCCCCTGTCACCCCACCAAAATCTCACAGCCACTCCGAGGCAGCATTCTCTGCATTTACCAGTGAGGCATAACAAGCCGGTGTATCTTGCCTGAGTCCCATGCTAGCGAGTAGCAAAGTGGGATTTAAACCTGTCGGACTGACTACAGGGCTCATGTTCAACTTCTGTAACTTTCCTGTACCTTCAAGGCCAGGCCTGACCACCCCTCCACCTGATTCAAATAAACTCTTCTGTCAAGTGCAGGACCAAATGGCTTCCCTCGAACTTTTAGAGCAGGTGTACTCCTTTGCCCTTTTACGTATAATAAGCATAAAAAGGGTAAATGCAACTCAACCGGAACAGAAAGGAAAGAGTAAGATGAAAGCTAAGCCAGTATCAAGTTACCATAGGTATTCTTTGCTCTATTAAAGCAGTATCTTCCGAAACTAAATTTGCCTAACCAAGAAGCATTCATCTTGCTTTTTAATTGCTCCAAAATATGTGGTGGAAAGAGTAATGTTCCCACTGAAGGTATCTCAGGGTAATGTTGCTATTGAGGATATTTTCCTTGATGTAACACAGCAAAGAAAACTGGTTTCCAATTCAAAGGAAGAAGCATTGGTTCACTTGCTCCTGCCTTTTTCAAGTCACAGTTTACCTAGAAATGATGACAAGAATACATGTGATTCAGCCGGAAAGATGGCTTTTACAGAACACGGAGTAAGCTGCCAACATTTAACAATCTGTGATTTCACTTCTTAAACGCCTAGATTCCCCTCCCCCCTTTTTAAATAAGAAGACACATTCATTTCTTGCCCCGTGGTCTCTAGCTCACTCTGGTCCCTACCACTCCAACTGCTGTACCACTGCACCCCCACGCTCACGGTCCTGCGAGCCAAGGCGCTGACGGCGCTGAGTCTGTGGCTGCTGTGAGAGCACACGTGTAATCACTCGGTCCCCTCAGCCTCACCACGTCTAGCAAAGCTTGTCATTCCCACGCTGCACAGACTGAGCACGGGAGGCTGTCAGGACCTTCTCCCCACCACCCCACCCCACCCGAAACTGCCCAGACCACAGCTCACCTGCTACTCTGTGCCGCTTCGGTCTCTCTTCACCGGAGTCACAGGCACCTCCCCGTTGACACTTTCAGTCCCAGTGACAGACATCAAACTTCTCCGATCCTTCTGGTTTGGCTTGTGTTCCACTTTGGTGACTCTAAATCTGAGGAGGGAAAAGAAGTAGTCTGATGGCTTTGCTTTTCCGGTAAACAATAATTATGGGTGAATCAAAAGTATTCACCTAGAGGACCCCTAACAAACCCAGCCAAAAGTTAGGACAGTAATGAAAAACATATTCCAGAGGAGCGACATTTCAGGCCAGCAGATCCCCCTGTCCCTGTCCACTCCTCCAGCTCATTTTGACTCAACTACATCACAGACTACACTGGCTATTTTATAGAGTATGAAAGTGCATTAGAAAATGCAGGTATTGGGGCTGGGGATTTAGCTCAGCGGCAAAGCACCTGCCTGGCAAGTGCAAGGTTGTGAGTTCGATTCCTGGTACTGGAAGAAAAACAAAAAACAAAAAAAACAACAGAAAATACAGGTATTCAGATATAAAACAGGCTTGGCAGTGGTTTCTAATAATGACATGGATTTTAAAAATAGTTTCTTTAACCAAAGAAGAATGGAGAAAAATATAACTGGTTAACAAACTAGACTGTTTTGGTTATGACCAAAACAGTCACTAGATACCTAAATCATGAAAACACACACCTGTCAGATAGTTTTAGCTCAGTGTATACATGGGTGCACGACACACAGAGGACAGCCCCAACAATGCATTCTTTCAGTACTAGCTGGTAGTAGGGTTTGAGGGTTTGTTTCTGTCTGTTTTTTAAAGATAAAGTTTTCAATAAACATTCAGGAAAAAATTAAAGAAGGGAGAGATTTTCCTTAAGAATTGAGTAATTATCCACAGCATCATACTTAAATCCTTACAGCCTTCCAAAGGTATTTTCTTTCTAGTTCTGGTCTGAATTTTCTTTAAAATGACATAAAATAAAACCCTTCCTCTTGGTCCAAAATGAGACCAGCAAGCATGAGGAAGAGAAAGCAAAAGAGTAGGAGAAAAGGGGTGAACACAGAACTATTCCGTCCGACTGGAAGACTCTTGAGCAACTCATGCTGAAAAACAGCCTGGAATCATTAAATGCTCCCAGGGCCCAGTATCCACAAAAGAGAGCTGGAGTGGGGACATTTTAAAAAGCCATGCTGAATCTAGGTTGAAAATTTCAGCAGATTTTTTTTTTCCAAAGCAAACAAAATGTGCTCTGTCCGAACAGCTACAGGTTCTCCTTCATCTGCCTTCAGAAATTCCCATGACTCTGCCTCTTCACACAGCACTGTGGCCATGAGCTGTGCTGCGCCGCTGCAAGTGGGAAGAGCCCGCAGTTCTTTCTTTTTTTAAATTTTTATTTTAAAGAAAAAGAAACAAAAAACAAGAAACAAACAAACAAAATTCCAAAACAGTAGGACAGGAGGGTAACAATGGCTAATACATTGTGCATTGTTATCTTTAGTTATTCTGAGTACGAGACATCAGCATGTACCTGTCCAAAGAATTCTGGCACAGACCTATCTTTTCAATGAACTGAGAGCAATTAGTAATTATTTTAAATATCTTTTGTATATATATATATATATATATATACATTTTTTTCCTTTTGCTTTTCCCTTCCTCCTTTTTTCCACTCCCCTAAACCAGTTTCTCTTTCCCTTTGAAGTTTCTTCCCATTTTACAACATCTATTGTACATTTTGGATCTTATTTACCTTCAGTTTCTCACACTAGGGAGGCAATACACTGTCTACACATTTGCATCTGATTTATTTCACTTATGAGTATGGTCTCAAGTTGCACCCATTTTCCTATAAAAGTCTCCAGCTTATCCTTCTTTATGGCTGAGTAGTACTCCATTATATAAAAAGATTACATCTTGTTTATCCATTCCTTGGCTGCAGGGCATCTGGGTTGTTTCCAAGATCAAGCTATTAGAAATGCTGTGCTATTAACATGGGTACACATATGTCGCCGTGGTACAATGTTTTTAATTCTTCTGGAAAGATACCCAGAACAGGAATAGCTGGATCAAATCCTCAGTTTTCTTGTGGCTTGTGCAACAACATGATGAAACCCAACTGAATTAAAATGGTAACAGCTGGTATTACCTGAGTGTGTAAGTGCCCCCAACAGACCTAAAAATTCTACGGGAGTCATTTCACTGAGTCTTCAGAGCAAACCTATGGGGTGGGTGTGACTGTCACCCTCACTTTATACAGCGGGAAGCTGAGGCACAGAGCCCGCTAACATTTGTGAGCAGTGGTGCCAGGACTCAAACGAGGCGGCCACAGGAGTCAGGCTCCTGTGCCCAGAGGTTTGTGGGTAGAAAAAGAAGGTGCCGCGCTAAGAGCTTTTTCTCAGTGCTCACCCTGTGCCCCGCATGCACAGCCTGCCTTTCCAAACGTGGCCTCAGCAACGAGCTTCCTGCAAGAGCTCAGAACTCCAACCGCAGGCGCTGCAGAGGTGCTTCGCGTCGGGGTAATGTGCCCCTCGAACTGCAAGATCCCAGTTCACAAGGAAATGGTACGTTAGGACTGAGGGCACAGTGGAGGCAAACTGCAGCAAGCAGTCACCGAAGTCTGCCGCACATCTGATGCGGCAGAGATTGCAGAGTGCCGGATCCATCCAGTCTCTTCTCCCTGGCGCACGGCAACGTGGCATTTCCTGGACGCCTAGCAGCTAAGTGTGGCCAAGTGATTAATCCTCAGAGCGGACTGTGAGCCACAGCGACCTGCGCCACTCCCAGGACTATCTCGTGACGAGCCAGCTACACTGCTTGGGTTTCCATAAATGAAACGAAAGGTCTCGTCTGTACATAGTTGTGGTTCTAAGCTCTGTTACAAGTAATTAATCATTTCCCTTAATGAAAACATCTCCTGAGCTAGAAGAGCTGCCTTTTAGGAGTCTCCTGTTACTGAAAATGTCCAGCTCAGAAAAAATCGAAAAGCCCACAGGTCTGACCTGAGCCAGGCTCCACACTGAATGCTAGGCACAAATCTGGACACCATAGCAAACCACGCAAACCAGGAGCATCCTAAAGGACCTTACCTGCCGACAGAGAGGACAGTGACTTCCCCTTGGCGTCGTGGCCGGGCCTCTCTGGACTTGTTGGTGGGTTTTATGAAGTGCCACCGCTTGTGCCTGCACCGCTGACACACATCCCGCTCGACAGCTCCGCCCACAGTGTGCAGATGGTGGCCACAGACGTGCTTCCCTGGGGTGGCTCCTGGCGACAAGGGCCCAGGACTCACAGGAGGGCTTCCAGGGGTGCTGGGAGTCAGGGGGCTATGGTGGAGAGGAAGAAGAAAGGAAAAGGTAGCAGGGGCTTCATGAAAGAGATCCTAGGCAGAGCATTCTCTCCCTGTAATATAAGAAGTGGATTAAATTGGGGGAAAAAATTGTACAAATGGGCTTTGTGGACTGATCTTAGATGCAAGCATTCAGCTCTCAGGACCACACAGGGACAGCTCATTTCAAACAATAATAATGTGATTTATCACTTCTAGAATTCAACTAATTGGCTAAAAATAAACCATAGCTTCTAATGATAATATACTGACTTCGGAGAATTAGGTTTCTTTCCAAAACATGCATCTCCCTTCTCATGCAATCTTACTAGTTTCTCATACACAGCCCAGTGTCTGCCTAGGACCCTAGCACGATCATCCCCTGAACATTTATGCCCTGGAAGACAAAAAAATTAAATTCCAGCAGAATTGTCAGATGATTTACAATAGTAAAAATATTCAATCCAATCTGACTATTGCATCATAGGAAAAAAGCTTTAGGTCAAGTTATCAAAAGTGAAGCTCAAAACAGATGTTGATAACAGTAATAAAAATTAACAGCATTCCAAGAATTTTACATTAATTCAATTAATCTTTATAAAACCGTATGATGTAAGAATAACTTCCTTACTTGAAAAAGGAAGACTGGGTCAGATATGGTAGTGTATGCCTATAATGCCAGCGCTCGGGAGGCTGAGACAGGAGGATTGTCACTAGCTTGAGGCCAGCCTGTGCCACACAGTGAGTTCAAGGGCAGCCTGAACTATACAGTGAGACCCTGTTTCAGAAAAAAAGAGCCTGGGTGGAGAATATAACTCAGTGGCCAAGCGCTTGCTTAGCATGTGCAAGGCCCTGGCTTTGATCCCCAGGACCACAAAGAGTAGAAATAAAAATGAGGGCACTGAAGCTTAGAGAAGCTAAGTAACTTGCCAATAAGTGTGAATCAAGATCCAACTTAGGCGGGGCTGGGGATTTAGCTCAGCGGCAAAGCACCGGCCTGGCAAGCTCAAGGTCGTGAGTTCAGTTCCCGGTACCGGAGAAAAACCAAAACAAACAAACAAAAAAAAAAGATCCAACCTAGGGAAGCTGAACTGCAGAAACTAGTCTTACCTACCACACTATATGGTGCTTCCAAAACAATGGAGACCACTTTTAATCATGGATAAGGCATTTGGTCAGATGAGCCAAAATATAAAAAGCAGGTGTATAAAGGCCAGATACTGGCTACTTTCAAGAAGCACTTGTCCAGGCTCTGGCCCGTAGAAGAGGAAGGATTAGAACAAGACAGGGCAGGACTAACCAGGTATCGCCAGCCTCTGCTGTGTCACAGAACCCGATACCTGAGACTCAGCAAGAGCCCCAGAGGCATGTGGAAGGCCAGCGATGGCAGTCATCAGCTTTGGGCTGCCGCCACCTGCCTGACCCATACACATTTCAAAGAGGTTCAGGCCACGAGTGAGGGGACAGTCTCCACATTCAGCCAATTAAAAGTTCCCTGGTGCTCTGTAGTTCCCTATGTTATTAAAATAAAAAGCCACAGCAAGACCTTCCCAGAAGAAAACAGTGGGAACTTGATACCATGTGTTGGAAGCTGCATTTATGCTTTTAACTACAGTCATTCCACAAGCATTTATCAAATATCAGCTGTTGGGCTGGGGATTTAGCTCAGCAGCACAGCGCCTGCCTGGCAAGCGCAACGTCCTGAGTTCGATTCCCAGTACTGGAAAAGAACCAAAAAAAAAAAAAAAAAAAAAACAAAACAAATATCAGCTGTGTACAAAACCTGATGACAGCTAGTACAGGATACCCAAAGACGACAGGGACAAAAACACCGGAGGCTGGTACGGTCTTCACCCTAGCTGTCTGCAGTCAGGGGTAGAGTGTGCAAACAGTCTGTGTCCGTCTATGAATCACACCCCATGCTCACCTCTCTGCGATCAAAGGACCCAACATCTACCTAACCCAACATCTCATGCATTGATATTCAAAATGTGCTATGTGCACGCCCACCATGAAGCAGAACAGGACCCAACCTCTTGCTGTGTCTCAGTCCCAGCAGGCTTTCCTGGCCTTCTTGCTGCTGCCATAGTACATTCTCGGGCCACCCCAGATCAACCACTGCGCCCTATATTCTTGTGCTCCTGCCCCTTTTCTCCTGGACTTTCTTCTTTCTACAAGCAGCCCTGCCTCGGGAACACCTGCTTCAGATGATGCCACTTTCATAAGCCTCCCCGACCTTCTGCTGGCCCCCCAGAGTGCCTGCACTCCCCAGCTGTGCTTCTCCTGTGGCACGCTCAGGCTCCATCTCCTGCGAGGCCTTGCGTGCCCACCTCCATTCCCAGACTGAGCTACTCCTAGGCAAGGGACTGTGAGTGCCACATATAGCATAGTACTCAGCACTCAGTAGACACTCAATAAATGCTCCTTATTAGAAAAATGCAAACTATACAGTCATCCTCAATGATGAAAGAATATGGTGCTCAGTGACCATAACCTAAATCCAGAAATACAGAATTAAATTGTACCAAGTATGCCCAAACCAATTCTTCATTTAATCCCATACTCATAAGGGTATTTCAGTGCCCCAGTACTTCACATTCCTTCTAGCAAGCTCATGATGTCAACACTTGGTCACCTCCACCTTATAGATGATGGAGTGGAGCTCAGCACGGTCAGCTAACTTGCCCAAGAACCGGTGGTCGGAACGAGGTGGGAGGAACAAAGCCTCCCAGTGCCAGAGCGCTGTTCCTGCTCTTGGCCTCCATGCCTTACTCCCTCTGACACCGATCTCTAACATAGCAGCTCTGAGCAGGGGAGAGACCTTTCGGGAACACTCCAGTGTGCAGACGTCTGGGGCTGTCACACTTTGTGGGAGCAAAGAGGGGCAGTGCTCTGACACCTGGTGAGCAGCGAGGCCAGGGGCACCATGCACAGATAAGATAGTACCCGCAGCAAAGGGGTGCCTGGCCCCCATTATCCACGCAGCTGAAGTTGGGAAGCCTACTCCTGCCAAGCACCATTTCAAACAGCGTGGCCCAACAGACAACTGCAAACATGTCCCGCTTTGCGGGAGGGGCACTCACCTTTCAGCATCAACCAGGCTGTTGTCGGCTACCATTGCCTTCAAAACATCCACATTTGCTGAGGAATAAAAGGAAATGAAAGACTTAACATGGGGTGAATGGGTAGTCACAGCACTATCGTATCAGGAAAGCTGCCGGAAACAGCACACAGTCTACTTAACTCCTTCAGTTCCTGGATGAGGTCCTGGGGCCTGGGGTAAGGGAGAGAGGTGGGCAAGCTGGCTGAGCTCTGATTCGGGACAATTCAGGCCCTGAAGTCTGGACAGATGACAGAGAATTTCAAGTGTTGATCACAACACGTAAGTTACGTAATATCGGATGAATTAAATTAGCTTCAAATGTTTTTTTTTTAAATTTTAACTACAAATGCATGGGAGAAGGGGAAGGTAGGCCACAACAAATGTACACTGAATCCAAACTTCTTGGGTCCCCTGCCCACACCCACACCCCTTCTTCCCGCACCTCCGTGGGGCAGCCACGCCCTCAAGTACATAAAGGCTTGCTCAGCTGCTCCTGGCTCTTTCCCTGGCAAGGCCAATTACTATTACTGACTGCTAATCTTTTCCATTGATCTTTAAAGCACGTTCTCAAGACTGACCACAACCAATTTTCTAGAGAGAAAAGAATAAAAAAACAAAAAACAAAAATCACTATTTTCCTGTTAGCAGCCACCACCATTTAACATTCAGATGACAGCCCCAGAGGAGGACAATCAACTCCAGCTCCAACACCTCTGTGTGAGAGGTGAGCCGCAAGGGTTTACACACAGTGCTTCTCGGCCTGGTTTCCTCCTAGCCCCACCCAGGAACCTTTTTCCACATTTTCCCCTTCTCAGCCAGTTGTGAAAGGATCATGCAAAAGGTACATTATCTGTCCTTTTCTGTTCTAGGTGCACATCTGTGTTGTAAGAGACTAAGAATTTTTTTGGCTCTCTCATTATCCAATCTGCATCCTCTTGAGGGGCATGCCCTTGAGAATGTATGAATTATTTTTAAGGAAAGCTCTTTTTTTTTTTTTTTGGTACCAGGAATCAAACTCAGGACCTTGCACTTGCCAGCCAGGTGCTTGTGCCGCTGAGCTAAATCCCCAGCCCAATATATGAATTATTTTTAATAAGAAATATTCGCAGGGCACGATGGTACACACCTGTAACTGCAGCACTTTGGAGGCTGAAGCAGAACTGCAAGTTCCAGTCCCACATAGGTAACTAAGTAACCTAGTGAGACCTTATCTCAAAATTTTAGAACCATTTAAAAAGGGATGGGGATGTAGCTTGGTGAGAAGGCCCAGGGTTCACTCCTCAGTACTTCAAAAAGAAAGGAAGGAATGGAGGGAAGGAGGGAAGAAGGAAGGAAAGGTTAACACAGCATACCATTCTTTGCTAAAAGGAACATTTTCTTTGCCTTTCATAAGCTTCCGCGAGGATGTCAAAATTCATTTCCAAACACAAGTTTTGACTTAAAACAAGGTTCTTGTCATTACAAAAGTACCAACCATGGACCCACAGTATCTCTCCCCATACACAAAGATGATGCAGTCGTTTTCCCTTCTGACTAATAGAGTGGATCCAGGAAAATAATTTTTCTTTCAGGTAAAGGGTTCAAATGTTGCTGTAGTATGGATGTGATTTATCTCCCCCAAAGATTCACGTGTTGAAAGACTATCCTGAGTGTGGCAATGTGGGAGGTGGTGGGACCTTTAAGAGGTGGGCGGGGCCTAGCAGAAGGTGGTTGGGTCGTTGGTAGCACTGCCCTCAGAAGAAACTGATGAGTTCTCAGCTAGGGGTGGTGGTACATGCCTGTAATCCGAGCACTCGGGAGGCTGTGAAGGAGGATTGTTGTACATTCGAGACAAGCCATAGCTACACAGTGAGTTCAAGGTCAGCCTGGACTACATAGTGAGACCCTGTCTCAAAAAATAAAATTAAATTAGATTAAATTAATTAAAAAGCCAACAACAAAAAATTGATACAGTTCTCACAGTATGCTGGTTGGTTCTCAAAAGAACACTGTCACAAAAGAGGGCTGGAGATGTAGTACAGGAACAGACAGACAACCTGCTTAACATGCTGAGGCTCTTGGACCCATTCCCAGCACCAAAACATAAAAACAAAAAATTCAACTCATGACTTGCTGTCTGACTTCCCTTAGGCACATGCTTCTCCCGTGATATCACCCACTGTGAGGTGACCTAGTCATCTGGGCTATCACCAGAGCCAAATCAATGAAGCTGCCTGACTTCAGACCTACAGACTCCCAAACTATGAACTAAACCAACTTCTTCTCTTTATAAAACTCCCAGCTTCAGGTAGTTCAATATAGTAACAGAAAAATGACTAATACAGATATATAGTCCCATCTACAATTTTGTATCTTATTGTATACAAAATATACAATTATTTTCCAGCTTACACTTACTAAATGCCAAACTATAAACAGAAAAAAAGCACAGGATATGAAATAGATACCAAAGACAGCATTTATAATAATGAGCTTCTTAAAAACGAAAGTTTAAATAGTTCCCTGAGAAAATTAATCACCTATAAAATGATGAATGCCTAGAAAATGAAACACCAAATTATAAAGTGATACCAGGAATATGAAATATAGTATAGTCATTACTCAAGCTTCTTTCTTGTACACTTGTGTTTCTCATGATTTCGTGAATTCGTGTGACTCACCTGTCTCCTAGAAATAATTAGCAAATAGCTCATTTGTGCTGAGTGAAGTTTCTAAGAGTAAACTCCAGTTTCTGTGCAAATACCATTCACACCCAAACTGTCTGAGGAGGGTGGGCATGTGGGACTGACACACATATGTGCACAAACACGCATATCCCACCTCTGGGCTAACTTCCTAGTCTACACCAGGGGGTAAACTTCAGTAATGTGTCCCCTGGGAACATTTCTATCTTCTTGTAATAAGATCTTTAACATGACACCACTATTAGGACTTAAACATATGCTTTCATTTAGTTATAAAATTATAGGAAAAGAACAGTAAGTTCTATTGAATAAAGAGCTGCCTATCGTATCCACAGAAGAATGGTTCCAGGGCCTCCCAAAGATCACAAAAGCTCAAGTCCTTTATGTAAATAGTATTTGCATACATATAACCCAGTACATCCTTCTGCATACTTTAAATCACCTCTAGATTACTTATCTTACTGAATGTAATGTAAATGTTATAAACAGCAATTACACTGTGTTGTTTAGGGAAAAATGACAAGAAAAAAGTATGCACATGTTCAATAGAGATGCAATTTTTTGGAAAACTTTTGATTTTGGGTTGAATTCATGGATACAGACAGCCAGCTGTCTCTCGGCTCCTTGCATATTACTCATAATTCCAATAAGCCAAGACATGGTTTTCTGACACGTGCCAACATCCTGTCAACTGTACTTCCTTCTCTAGGTGTCTCCAGAATGGGCGGAGCCAGATAAAGGGCAAAAGAATAAAGGAAATTTTCTAGTTTACAGTTTTTTCCTCTATTTTTGTCCTGACTTTCTTCTTGATAATATGCATAAAAGTAAAAATCAAGCAAAAAAAAAAATTGGGCTGCTATGTCTCCTACCACTATTTCCTCAAACTTCTCCACATACACCCCACACATTTCTCAAGCAGTAACTAATACTGCCATCATTAAAATTTATATACCAGCTAAAAGCTTTACAGACCTTACCATCCTGGACTCTTCCAATGACCCTAACCATAAGAATTATCACCACCATTCTACAGATAAAGAAACTGAGGCCTAAAGATGGTAACTGGCCAGGGTCACAGAAGTAGAGTGAAGGACTTGGCCACAATCTCCAGTCCATCTCACCCAAGAGCAGGTGCTTTAAACCCTGCCACTCTCCTTCCTGCTCCTTCAATGTCCAGGCCCCCACCCACTGACACAGCTGAATACAGTTAGAAGGGCAGGCGTACAAACCATCACAGCACCCGCAGTGTTATTAGTTGTAAAGGTGTCCTCTCTGCCACAGTATAAACAGAGTGTCAAGGTAAGCACTTCGCAGAGGGATGTCTGGCCTAGTGCGGATAAGCAAGCATCCTGAGGAATAACTGCAGTACTCTCAGTCTTTACTACTGCAGACAGGTTAAGGTCCCGCCAGAGAATGCATTCCCCAGGACTCTCCAAGCTTCCATATAATGCAAGAGAACTCAGATGACCCAAAAGCTATGCAGTTTGGCTCCATCTCACAAGTTAAAAGATAGAACTGGCATTAATCTAACTCTCAGTGGAGGGAGGAAAACAGTCAGCATGCAGGTGTATCAGAGAGCTTCGAAAACCTCAGAACTTCCTGAGGGATGGGAGTGTCTTGATATTCACATTAAGGCAGGCGTTTGATCATACCTGAGTCTGATGGGATGGGCGAGAGTAGGGCCAGTCATCAAAAACTCTGGAGGATTAGAGCTTTGGAACTCTCAAGATTCCAGGAGCTTCCGGGCTGCTGAACCCACACTGGGGAACGGAGGTGAGGTGTGCCAGCTGTGTTCCCACTCCTCACCCCAGTACCTTGTCCTACATATCTCTCCCATCTGGTGGTTCCTGAGCTACATTCCCTGTAATGCACCAAGTGTAATAAAATGTTTCCCTGAGTTCTGGAAAACATTCTAGCAAATTTCCAAACCTAAGGAGGAGGCTATGGAAGCTGCATGATTTATATCTCATAGGTCACAAGTACCAGAGGCGACTGGCATCTAAAGCACGGACGGTCTTGTGGGACTGAGCCCTTAACCAAGGGATCGCACGCCAACTCCCAGGCACAAGGAGTTAGTAATGAGTTAAATTGCAGGACACCCAGCTGCTGTTTGGAGAGCTGGAGAATTGCTTAGTGTGGAAAAAGCCCACATAGTTTGTGTCAAAAGCGAGGTGTGAGGGTGTAGGAAAACAGCGCGTGTTTGCCCAGCAGGTCAGCTAATAGATCCAACCTCCAACAGCTGTTTGCGCGAACTAAAATTGATTTCCAAAATTAAAGACATGTGTTTGAACTGTAAACAAGAGGGGCGAGAGGAAATAAAAATAATTAAGATGTGTTACATACATGTACCAATTCTCCATGACAAATTTAATAATTATGTACTATAACATGTACTGATAACATTTTTAAAAATACATTTAAAAACAGCACCACCATGAATACAGTTTGGCTACCTGATCTCCACAGACTGCAGAAATTAAAAGCTGCAAATTAAAAGAGGACAGGGAACACTGTGGCTTACAGGGACACAATAGGTATAAGTAGACAAAAAGAGATGGGCTGCTCACTACCTGTGTGAATTTAACCCCTTGGAAACCCTTTGTTCAGCTGTAACATGGGTATAACAGTATCAACTCTGTGATGGTTTGCGGATTCCATGAGATCACACACATAAAGCACACTAACACACTCAGAGTGTTATTACATCAAGCACATAAAGCACACTCTAAAAGCAGCACTGGAAATTATGCTGAAGCATTTGAAATTGCTGGTCCTCCAAGTGTAAAACAGACAAGAGCTGAACACACTGAGAAACAGTCTGGGCCAGACAGGGGTGGGGGCACCTGCACAGGGAAGGGTGCAGGCAGAAAAGCACGTATTTACTCAATATATAGGGATTTAATCCCTTAGACAAATGGCTCTGAGCTATCAGTGCAAGCCGCATGAGTCACACAGTGCCAATTAGAAGACAGCCCAGGGAAAACATTTTCTTTTAAACTGTCACAAGGACTGAAAGTAGGCCAGGTGTAATGGCACACACCTGTAATCCCCATACTCACAAGGCTGAGGCAGGAGGATTGCCCTGAGCTCAAGGGCAGGCTGGGCTAAAAAGTGAGTTCAAGGCCAGCCTGAACTGCATAGTGAAATCCTGTCTTAAGAAAAAAAAAAAACCTCAAAGCATAAGAATCCACAGCTATTAAGTGTGTGACAAGGATTCTCCACAACTCAGAAGCTACTCAGGACATAGAATCTGCTCTGGTTTGGGTGGGTCCCCCAGAATTCATGTGTCAGAACTTAATCTCCAAAGTTCTATGTATATGGTATTTGGAGGTGGTGCCTTGGGGAGCCGACTGAGGCATGAGGGCTCTGCACACAGAATGGATTCATCCATTATGGATTAATGGGTTACTGAGGGAGTGACTTTGTCAGAAAGCGAGCTCTCTCAGACACAACTGCTCTGACTGCCATGTGAGGCCCTCTGGCATGTCATGATACAGTGAGAAAGCCCTGACCAGACGGAGATGCGGACAACAGGCTCTTAGACCACCAGCATCCAGAGCCGTGAGCCGCATAAGCCTCTGTTCTTCCCAAGCGGCATGTGTGGCACTTAGTAACAGCGACTGGAAACAGGGAAGTATGTTCTTTAGATACCAGTGGTCAGAACTATGACCATCATTTAGCTAATTAAAATTAAATGAAGCTTCCATTGAAGAAGATGAAAGGTTAGACTACCTTTCACAGGGAAAAGACACGTATTCTTTAAGGGATAGGCTTTTTAAACATTTTCACTCTTAAGAACAGATAACACAGAAACAGAATAGACAAATCTACAGACACAGGAAGCGGAGGAGTGGTTGTCGGGGGCGGGGGAGAAGGGGTAGGGAGTGAGCGCTTCATGCAAACAGGTTACAGTTTGGGAAGGTTCTGGAACTATCTGTGGCGATGTTTACGCCACATTGTGGAGGAGCTCAGTACCACTGAATTCCATGCTTGAAAACAGTTACAATAGCAACTTCTATGTGCACTTTACCACAATTTTTTAAGCACAAAAAAGTAACAGACAATATTTGACTGCTTATTTTTATACTGAGCATCTCATGTGTTATTTTCCAACAGTGTTAGGAGGTAAATATTCTTAGGACTCTCGTTTCACAGGAGGAAACTGAGGCTTCATAGAATAATGTGACCTTCCCAACTGCACACAGTTTGGAAGCAGGGAGACCAGGATTTGAACAGAAGCCATCAGCATCTCCACAACACTGAGACCAACTGGTACTCATAAATGCACTGGTGTGAATTCCTCGTGGCAGGATAAGGTGGGAAGCCTAGGAATTAGTGAGTTTAGGTAAAATCCATGAGAGCCTATGCTAATCCTGACTCTTCAGAGCAGGTTTACAATAAAACAATACTGAATTGCTCTAAAGCACTAAAATATCCATACCTTCATTTTTCATGATGTAGTGGACAATCTGCCCAACGGTGTCACTATTTTCGTTAATGCTGTCATTCAGCTCTGAAAGAGAAAAGAGGATGGGGGAACAGGTCACACTTGGCCACTCACAGGCAGGAAGTCAACTAGATATTGAAATTCAATCTCAGTGCCCAAGACCTCACGGAACAGCTTCCAGAAAGCTCTGGTGGTCATGGGTGGTGCAGAGATTCTAGCTTTCTGCCTTCAGACCCGAACTTTCTAGTGTCACGTTGTTGACTTTTTGGCATAGCAAACATAAAAAGAAAGTAACAGAGTTGTCTATTAAGCTCTTCTCAAGGTCAAATATCCACCCATTTTCTACAACAGTATAGAGATGTGTTCACATACTCCGGGCTGCTATTATTTTTCACATCATTTCCTTACAACCTTAGAGGAAATGCAAAGAAGAAAGCTAATACAAGAAGCAAATTTCCTTAGCTTTTAATTCTAGCTTACTGCACAAACTTCAGAGTACTGATTTATTTTTTAAGTTAGATATTCACTCTTATTTGTAAAATTCTCTTTATCTTTTTGAATATACTTCCCAATTATCTAAATTTTGACCCTGGCTATCTGTCCACAAACTCAGTTTAATCTGGGTGACTCTGTACCAGCAATATAATATGATAGTCTTTGAAAAAATATGAAGGCTCCATTCAGAAACCAAGCTGAATAATTTGTTTCAATATACCAAGAAGGGGGACGGTGGAAACCTCTACCCTGATTTACCAAGAACAAGCAAGGTGTGCAGGAGCCACCCATTTATCTGGGAAAGTGTCCTCTCCATCCCAAGGTTGGCTATTGTCCAACGTGAACGCACACGTTTAGAAGGACAGCCTGGAAGCTGATGGCCAATCCAAACATCAGTGAAGGAGCAGAGGGGCAGGCCCCGCTTTCTGTTGACAAACACTCAGCTTTGGTTTGGTCATAAGCTTACACATGACTCAGCCTGCCCCTGTGCTCTGCCTCAGCCTCAAAGGTCAGTGGGGGCGGAAAAGACAAACAGTCCGGCAAGCTGGCAAGGAATGAGGAACCTCCTCCCTGTCGCCCCACGGTTCTGCTCAGTGGGTGACCTACTCCAAATGTCACCTCTCTGCAAAGACTGCCTGTATGGGGCTAACAGGACATGAAGAGTTACCCACTAATACTCAAGGCCCAAGTTTTCCCGAGGTTTTTCCAACCTCCCGGAAAGACGACCGGAAAGAAATGACAGGAAAACAGGATTCATGGCTCTGATTTATCCAAACACTCCCTAAAACCCCAGGTGGAGGAAAGGAGGGGACCCTCCTGCTCATAGAAGGCCCTCGTTCCTGCCATACTTTACTGCACTGTTCCCGCAATCATTTACTTTATAAACATACATTTCAATCACGCAGACTCAAGACAGAACAACAATGTAACACCACAGAATGCAAAAGTAATGTGCAGAAATGATGAGACTTGTTTAGTTTCCTACCACTTGTATTAGAATCAGATTCAATCATAACAGTAAGGACTCATGTGTACCGAGAGACCCTACCGAGCGTGCCAACCACTAATGAATCTTCTCTCTAAACTGCACAGCCATCCTACAAAGTGGAGATTATCCTCCTCATTCAAAGAAAATTAAAATGCCAATTACATGAGGTAGAAATAAATTTCAGCTGAATTATACCCAGCAGAGATTCGGAGCACATGTAAGTTGCCCCAGGCTACACGACTAGCGCGGGAAAATCCCTATGAGGCAGCCAAGAAAGCAGGGTTTCAAACTCTAGGTGTGATTGCTGGGAAAGGACCACTTCCACACCGGACTGCTGTTTACATGGCTCCATGCGCCTCATAGAGACAGGAAGTATACATGTACGGCTTCTCATTTAAAAACTGTTTCCCTACCCCCATCCCACCAATAAAAACAATGCAGGTTACTTACCTATCTTTTCAGCCTTTTCCTGTTCGATATCTTGCTCAGCCTCTGTGGTACAGCGATAGCCTTTCTTCTTAAGCAGGTGACAGATGAGGACGCCAAAGAGACCCATGATGAAGAACACTGGGACAAGCGCATACGCGATGTACTCCGGGTGTCCGTTCCCAGTGTTGTTCGCGGGTGACGGGGTCGTCTCTGTCCTGGAGTGCAACATGTGGCTGCCGCCATTGTCTACAGAAGGAAGGGGCAGGGCCGTGTTAGAGATCGGTGAGGCGCAAACACCCTCATGATCCTCGGGAAATGTTCACGTTAAATCGGTGCCTGCACAAGCTGAAATATCATGTGGTTTCTTTTATACGAGAAACACAAATTATAAATAAAGAGCAAAATAAAAGATAGTAAGAAGCAGAAAGACAGATCTTCCTCAAGCGGGAAGGGGACCGAGAGATGCAAGGGGAGAGGAAAAGGGGGGGTGATTTAAAAAGACATTAAGATTTGTTACATATATGTAAGAACTCCACACAAGGAATGTAAACATTATGTACAAGCAGGTACTGATACTAGTAAATAAATAAAATGTAATCAGTGTCTGTCTGCTACCCAAATCCCAGACCACACAGAGAATGTGGGCGCTGGAGCGGGGGTCCCTCAGCCTAGCACCAGCATCAGAAGCCCAGGGTGGGACTACTACAGCCCAAGCTCTTGTCCCTGCCATTCACATACTCGGTCCTACCCTGAGCCACTTCTGGCTTTTTAAACCTTGTGAGAACAAATATTACACCTGCATCTGTTGAGAATCCCTACACAGTATGCAATACAAGTACAGGCCTTTAGTGATGTATTTAGGGGGGACATAAACATTACGAGATACTGTAGCACAGCACTCAGTGGTTAAGAGCATAGATGCAGAAACCCTGGGTTGGATACCCAGCTCCAACGTTTAGCAGCTATGTGACAATGAACAACAACTTAACATCTCAATATCTTGATTTCTTACACTAAAAGTACCCACCCACTCTTGCAAGGTCAACGTAAAGATGAAAAAAATGACTGCATGCAAAACACTCAGAACCATCTCCCCAGAAGAATTAAAAACATTGTACCACAGTGATATATGTGCACCTATGTTTAGAGCAGCAGAATTTCTAATAGCTAAATCTTAGAAACAGTCCAAATGCCCATCAACTGAGGAAGGGATAAACAAGATGTGGTCTTTTTTTATAATGGAATACTACTCAGCCATAAAGAAGGATAAACTGGAGACTTTTATAGGTAAATGGATGCAACTTGAGACCATACTTATAAGTGAAATAAGTCAGACGCACATGTGCAAACACTGCATTGTTTCCCTAGTGTGAGCAGCTGAAAAAGTAAGTAAGATCCAAAATGTACAATAGATATTGTAAAACATAGAGAAGAAAAGAGAAACTGGGATGAGAGAAAGGAAAGAGGAAGGGAAAAGCAAAATAAATAAATAAGTAAATATATATATATATATATACACATACACACACAAGATAGTCAAGACAGTTATACTACTAATTTCTCTTAGTACATTGAAAAGAAAGGTTTGTACTAATATTGTTTGGACAATTAAATACCTATATCTTTTACTGTGAATAAAATTTAAAGATAACAATACACAATGTATTAACAATTGTTACTCTCCTATTATCTTGTTTTGAGTTTTATCTCTTTAAAATAAAAAAAAATTTTAAAACCACTTAGAAACATTTCTGTAACATAGCACTACAGATGGAATATGGCCCCGTCATAGACACATGAAGACATGACTTTCTTGACAAGCACCATGCTCGGTACTTGGGAGCAAGTGTATCACACTAAGCAAAACAAAGATCTCATGCAGCTTATGTTCTAAGAGGATTTAGTAAAGCAACATATGCAGCGTGTGAAGAATAGGAAATAATCAGGGAGCGTATCAGTATTTTTAAAAAAGCCTGTGCATTTGTTTACCCATTCATCAATCGTTTATTGCACACCTACTATGTGACAGGCCCCTGTTGGAAGCTGGGGAGAGCGATGAACAACCTAAAGTACAGCCCCTGCCCCCTCAGAGCTTGTGGGTAGCATCAGAAACAGGCACTGAGCAAGTCAGCATGCAGCCAGACCACGGCAGATGGGGAGAAATGATGCAGAAGGAACACTCAGTCACTGGGAAGAAAAAGACACTGGGGAGCTGTCTAATGGTACGCAGAAGAGGGAAGCTGTTCTGTGAGGCAGCAGGTCTGGGAAAGAGGGACGATCTGCTGTAGCTACAGAAGCAAGTGGCACAGCGGCCCGTGGGAGTGCCATGCAGCCTCGGAAAGTAAGACAGAGAGAGCCCGGAGCACCCAGTTATAAGGTATGGCCGACTAAGAGCAAGGTCAGACAGCACAGAAAATCCACAAAGCATCACCAAATGGACAAATAAGGAGAGAAACGGCAAAGACGGGAGGAGTCAGAGAGGCAAGGACTCAAGGCAAATGTGGAATCTGGCTGAAGTGAACTTAGCATTTGCAACATTCTGATTCTGAAGTGACAGCACGGGGCTTTCTACATCGAGATGATCCAGAGATACCGCTTAAGAGACGCAGAAATTGGAAAGCTAGAGACACTGAACATAACATTTCTCAAGAATATTTGGTAAGAAAAGAATCAGCATTGTCATAATTACAATGAGGAAAAATAGTATGAAATGAGCAGAGCTCACCATGGCAGCCAACAGTATCAAACAGGAGCTTAATCTGCAAATCAGAAGCCATGGAACCAAGGGCCACCTCTCGCTCACAGGGACAAATCCATCGGCTTTGACCTGGGAGGGAAACTGTTTCCTTCAGTTTGTGAAAGTTGTATTCATTAGTTTATCAGGCAACTTCTGGAATTTGAAACAACCTTTAAATTTTTTTCTCATTTCTCTCCCAAGAAACTATACGCAGTACGGGCACACGCTGCATAATGACACTTTGATCATCAATGGACCACATATATGAGAGTGGATCCTACGACTGTAATGAAGCTTAAGAATTTCTATCACCTAGTATTTTCGCTGTGCCTTTTCTACGTTTCAGAACACAGATACTTACCAACTGTGATAACTGCCTATGGTAGTCAGTACAGTAATGTGATAATTAAGCTTAACTGTCAATCTGACTGGATTATGTAACTCATAGAAAGGTGATTGGATCATGGGGTGCTGTACTCATAGCTGGATTAACCCACTGATGTTCACAGCTGAATGTGCTGTTAGGAGGTGGCTCACCTGAGGTATGTCTTTGGAGGATATTTCTCTCACTGGTGCTGTTCTCTTATTCTGCTTCCCAGTTAACACGAACTAAGTAGCTTTGCTCCACCACACTCCTCTCCCATGCTTCTGCTTTGCAGCCACACAACTACGGACTAAACACTCCAAAACCATGAGCCCAAATACTGTAAATCTTTTCTCTTTTAAGTTGTGTGCACTGAGTATTTTGCACCAGCATCAGGAAAACTGACTAACACAAGTAACATGCTGCACAGGTTTGGCGCCTCGCAGGAACAAGCTGCTCCTTATAACCCCAGTGTGCGATAGGCTGTAACACCGCAGTGTGCAAATACACTATCACCTAATGAAATATTTCTCAGAATATATCCCCATCATTAAGCAACACGCGGCTGTGTGCATGTGAGGTGGGGCGCTAACAGGACTTCAAAGCAGACTAAATCACTTGCTCAAAGCCAAAGAGTGAACTTACAGAGACAGATTTCAACTTACACAGTCTGACTCCAGAGCGCAGGTAAATAACTGAGGCAGGGAGCTAGCAGGACTCTGAAGCAGCTGCCTGACAGAAAACAAGCAGAATGTGTGGGAAACTAGGGTGAGACCCTATAAATAGGAGATGGGGATGTGTATTTTGTCCAGCACTGTGCTCTGACACATATGTCAGGTGTGTCTATGTTTCTTTCCTATAATAAACTTATATTTTATTTTATCCTAGAAACTAGCCCACATATAATTTTCATGTTATATGTGGCCAAGAATCCAGATGACACGTGTGTATGTATATGTATATGTATCCATCCCTAAATATATGCAATAAATCTACCATCTAAATTAGGGTTTAACTTCAAGCTTTACTATCAGTAAAAACCAGAAACATTTGTTGAACTTCATTTAAAGTTCTAAATGTTTGACTGACTGATTGGTTGATTGACTGACTGATTTCACCAGTGAATTCTCCATACAATGGGAATAAGTAAAGACTTGAGGAGTTTTCCTCAGAATGCTGGTCCGTTTCAATCTGGTCTAGGTCTGCGTTAAGTTCTTTAGGAGGCAGCAGGAAAAGGGCAATGAAAGCACAGGGGCTGAAAACTGGGGCCAAGCAGCACCTCCTGGATTAGATAGCTGAAAATGTGTTTTCACTATAAATTCGACATCAAGCAAACCCTTACATATACTACATACTTACAAGGCTTTGTGATTCACAAACATGTATAATCCACTTCATTTCATAATTATTGTACCATGAAAGAAACAGAAGAAGCTATGAATCTTTTTTTTTTTTTTTTTTTTTTTGGTGGAGATCGAACCCAGGGCCTTTGCACTGAGCTACACCCCCGGCCCTTTTTCAATTGAGACAGGATCTCACAAAGTCACTAAGTCATCCAGGCAGGGCTTGAACTTGTGATCTTCCTGCCTTAGCCTCCTGAGCACTGGGATTCCAGGTGTGTGCCACCATGCATGCCTGTCTTGAAACTAAATTCTTGATATATGAGTTATATATCATAACTCTCCATAATATATGCGTTATAGAGAGATAAAACATAGCACTGTGGCTAAAACGCAGACTGCTTCACAGAAATTATAGCTTGGCTACTTAGCCAACTCACCTTGAGCAAGTAATTTCATTTGTCTATGCTCAATTTCCCCATCTGTAGAATTAAATCGAATGACTGTCCCCATCTACGATAACTTTAAAACATGACCCCCAATATTTTGATGCTTCTGTCACTCAAGGGTGAAGTCTCCATCTCCCCCTCTAATACATACGTTGCTTTGCTTGCCCAATAGAATTTGTTGGGGTTGATGCTTTGTCAATTTCCTGGTCTCCGGTCTCAAGAAACTGACAACTTCCTCTTCCTGAATTTCGGGCACTTGTTCTTGGAACTCAGCCACCGTGCTCAGTACGGCTCGCCTGCCCTGTGAACAGAGACCAGCAGCGGGCACTAACTTGCCAAACAGTAACTAAGTCAGCTTAGAAACAGATTATGGCCCATCTTCAAGAAGCAAAGACAAGATGTCTCCGGTGAAGAGGCCCAAATTGTTAATCCTTAAATCAAATCAATAATTGCTGTTTTAAGCCACTAAGCTTTGCAGAAATGAGTTACACAGCAATAGTAACCACAGTCTACCTCACTGAATCACTAGAAGGATTAAATGCATTGATATGTAAAGCACTCGGAAGAGTGACTAAGAAAAGGTAAGGGCTATGAAAGTGTTTTAGTCATTACAGACTTGCCCTACCCAGCACACGTGTAGCTACTCAAATGTAAATTGAACTTAGCAGAACCTAAAATAAAAATTTCAGCTCCTCCACTGCATGAACTACACATCAAGTGCCCAGCAGTCACATTTGGCTAACTGCTACCACTCTGGACAGGTCAGATAAAGAACACTTCCATCACCCCAGGAAGTTCTGCTTAGCTCTGTTAAGGATTTACACGGCAGAGCTGACAAGAAAAATGTTGATTAGGAAATCTATGTTTAGAAAATGGAAAAAGGGAACCAGGAAAAAAGGGAGAGGTGAAGATAAGAAGGGTAAAAGGCATTAGATGATCAATACAATATCTATCAATCAATCGATCTATATTTATTCACAAAATGAATGTAATTATGTATCACAAATATATGCTAATTTAAAGACTGTACTATGATCTACGTAAACAATTCAATGAATAATAACTTTCAAATAACAAAGTAATTATTTACAAATAATGCCTAAAACACTTGTTAACCTATATAGGTTTAGCTTTCCTTTCATTAACACTAATAAATTGATTCAAAACATTGTGTTTCTCTTTCTCCTTTACCCCCAGGTGAATCATGTCTGAATTATGAAGAAATCATTGACTGAATCGAAATTAATAGCTAAGATTGTCTCAGTATTATTTATAAAAGTCAAAAAACAGCAACACCCGTATGTTTGATAACAGGTTAAGAAGAAAATACCTAAGTCAATATTGTATCTCATTTGATGGAATAGTATGCACTATTTAAAACTATTCATGAAGATTCTGTGGAGATATGGTATCTACATATGTAATATGATCTAACTAGTAAACAACTAAAATACAGGAACTATATAAAGAAAAGATTAAAATATTAAGTGATTCTGTACAGTAAAATAAAATTTATCTTCATGTTTTTCTGTAACTTTCTAAAATTAGTATGCATTGCTTTTGTACAAAGGTCATAGATACTTAAAGATGTAGCACAGAGCTTGTCAGCCAACTTCAAAATCTTGCCTCCAATTTCTGTGAGCTCTTGGACCCCAAGTTAAGATAACAGCAAGTGACATGTAAAGACAATGCCCAAGTTTCTGCTTGACCAACATGGAGGACATTGCTGCTAGCCACTGAGATGGAAAATATCTTGACAAAGCAATTTTGTTCAGTGTTATGCATTGAAATGTATCAATCCCAACCAAATTGAAATTTTTAACACCCACTAACCCAGAATGAAATAATATTTGAAGACAAGATCTTTACAAAGGCCATCTAGTCAAAAGGAGGACATTGGGAAGATCCTAATCCCATTTAATTGATGTCCCTATAAAAGGGGTAAATCTGGAGACAGATATGGACATACGAAAAATGCCATGTGAAGATAAAGGCAGAGATCCGATGATGGTTCTACAGGACAGGAAATGCAAAAACCACCATCAGCCAGGACAGACTTATGGAACAGAATCTCTCTCTCTCTCATAATCATGGGAAGGAAGCAACCCTGTGACACCTGGATCAACTTCCAGAACTGTGTGAGACAATAAACTTAGGGTGCTTAAAGTCACCCAGTTTATGGAACTTTACCAGGGAGCTCGGCAAACTAACACACTTGGCAGGGAGAGGACATCATGAGATCAGTTTTGAACAATGCTGTGGCTTGAATGTCGCCTCCAAAATTTATGTTGAAATTTAATGGCCATGGTAATAGTATTAAGAGGTGGGGCCTTTAGGAAGTGAATAGGCCATGAGGATTCCACCCTTATAAACAGATTAATGTCATCATCCTGGAAGTGATTAGTTGTCATGGGAGTAGGCTCCTGATCAAAGGACTAGTGAGGCCTCTACCCTTCCTCTCTCTGTCATACTAGCTCCCTTTCCCTTCCCCCATGCCATGATGCAGCATGAAGCCCTGCCCAGATGCTCGTGCCATGCTCCTGGATTCCCAGCCTCTGGAACTGTAAGCCAAACAAATATATATGGCTTACAAATTAATTAACCTGAGGTATTCTGTTATAGCAACCCAAAATGGACTGAGACAAACACAGACGTACAAGTAAACAGGGGTGATATCCAGAGAAAAGTTCACCAAGCAACTGGAGCTGCTCCACAGGGAGCCAAGAAGAGAAGCCAGGGGTCCTCCCCTCAGGCACAGAGAAGTTTCCAGAGGTTTCCAGAAGCAATGGGTGACCAGCTGGGTCAGATGCTGTATGAAAGAGAACTGAATCAGGAAGAGAATGAAAAGTGGTGCCACAGCTATTAAAAAATAGTGTGGAGGTTCCTCCAAAAAGTAAAGTAGAGCTACCATGCGATCCAGAAATTCCATTTGTGGGTATGTATCCGAAAATAACTGGAATTGGGATCTGGAAGAGATAGCTGCACTTTTACTTTCACTTCCATGATCTGGAAGAGATAGCTCCACTTTCATTATTCACAATAGTTTAGCTATAAAAACCTACATGCCTACTGACAGATGAAAGGATAAAAAAATTACAGTGTATATATATCCAATAGAAATATGTGGATCTGCATATACAATAATATTGATGAACTAAATATGTCAGTTAGCAGACAAACACCACATGACTTCACTTTGGTGAGGCATCCAAAATACTGCACCTCCCCCAGTTACCTGCTTGGAATATGTTCCAAGACTCACAGTGGACATCTGAAACCACATGTAGTATCAAATCCTGTTACATACTATTCTTTCTCCTATAAACACATACCTAAGGAAAGGCTTAATTTTTAAATTGGGCATAGTATGAGATTAAAAATAACTAAATAAAACAATTACAACAACATATTGTGATAAAAGTTACCAAAATGTGGTCCCTCTCTTAAAATCTTATTGTACTTTCAATTTTTCATGTATAAGAAGCACTTACAGGCTGGGGATGTAGCTCAGCGGCATAAGCGCTTGCCTGGCAAGCCTGAGGTCATGAGTTCGATTCCTGGTACCAAAATAAGTAAATAAATAAATACCATTCTAAAAAATATAAAATTAATTTTTTTAAAAAAAAGAAGCACTTACAGCTTCTTTTTGCTTATCTGAATTACTACCTCACTACCTTTGTGCTCTGAGATTATTCTTAAGTAAAATAAGCATTACTTGAACACGAACACAGTGATAAGGAAACAGTCTGATAATTGAGATGGTTACTAAGTGACTAACAGGTTGGTGGCATAATTGCATGATACCCTGGACAAAGGGAAGATTTGCGCCCCAAGCCAGATGAAGCAGGACACAGCAGGACAGCCAGCTTTCATGACACTACTCAGAACCACACACAAATTAAAACTTATGAATATTTTATTTCAATAATTTTCCTTTTAATACTTTCAGACCACAGTTGGCCATGGGTAATTAAGAACACAGGGAGCCAAACCACAGATAAGGGAAGATTACAAAAGCCAAACGCAGAGAAAGAAAGAGCAGAGTGCTGCTTGCCAGGGAACGGCAGAGGCGGAAATCGATAGTTGCTGTTCAAAGGGTATAAAGTTTCTCTTGTACAAAAAAATTAACTTCTAGAGATCTGACAGTACTGTATTATGTACCTAAAAATTTGTTGAGAGAGTAGTATTCATGTTAAAATTTCTTGCCAAAAAAAAAGGCAAACAAAAACCTAAAGAGGAATCTTTAGAAAGACTTGAGAACTGACACAACTCAGGCCACATGCACTTTACTAAGAACACATGGGAAACCTTTAGTTTCTAATTTAGGAAGCCACTTGGAATTTTTAAACTTCTCTCTTGCTGGATTTTACTCCCTATTTCTCTGTACTTTCTTGGTATAAATATTCTTTTAAAACCCTAAGAATAAAAGAAAATAAGTTGGAAAAAATAGAATAAAATGGGAAAGGAAAACAATCCCTGGGACAATGCCAGCCAAAGCCCTTGGAGCTAAGTCCACCAGGAGAGACACACTTGAGGACTTGGGTCTGTGGGCACACAGAGGGCAAGTCCTGCGAGGGTGGGATGCAGCCTTTTATAAGAAATAGTAGGGTGGGGCCAGGGCAGGCTCCCCAGGGCTCCAAGGGAGGCCTTGGATACAGCCATTTCCAATGAACTCGAAAGCAAGGCAGAAGCTAGACTCCCCAGGGTTAAAGAATGGAGACAGTGAGCTCAGTTTCCAGAAGCTTCCTAGAAGCACAAAATGAACCAAGATGGAGAGAGTAATTCATGTTCAGGGTTAAAGGAAGAAACTTTTCTTTGGCATTTTGTTTTGCCTTATTCTTTTTTCCGTTGCTGTACCAGAACACCTGAGGCTAAGTACTTTGTAAGGAAAAAAGGTTTATTTTGGCTCACAGTTCTGGAGGCAGAGAAATGCAAGAGCATGGCCTAGTAAAGGCCTTGTGTTGCTTCAGTTCAAGGCAAAAAGCAGAAGGGCAAGTGGGCACGTGCCAAGGAGCAAACATGAGCGTAGCTTCACTTTATAGCGACATGTTCTAACAATAACTAAGGCAGTAGCAATAGCTAATCCACTCTCACAAGAGCCAGAACGCACACAGGAGAACACTAAAACCCTTCAAAACTCCATGACCCAAATGCTTCCATCGACTCCCACCTCCAACATGACTCCAGTGAGGTCTAGCTTCCCGACACATGAACCTTTGGGAGACACACTCACACCACAGCAGTGTTTACTAACGTGTCAGAGAAAGGCATGAAAGCAGCTTGGGGTATAGCTCAGCAGTAGAATTCCTGCCCAACATATGCAATGCCCTGGGTTCAAGCCCCAGCACCAAAGGGAGTGAAAGTGAGAGACTGAAAAGGACTATGGAACAACGACCTTGAGACCGTGATTTCCACATGAAGGAGACAGACTAAGCCTGTGAACCAGAAAACATTGCTTCCCAAGGCCGTCCTTTATAGCAGGTAGAAGGGAGCTGAGGAAGGAGATGGCTAATATCCTCTAGTTTCTATTACATCAGAAGTGACTGAGAACTACGGGCCCAGGGCAGAAAAGGGGGCTTGAGGAGCGGGCAGGCTTGGCAAAGAGGCTGAAGGAAGGGGAGGAGCCCATGAAGAGACTGCACAGGCCAGTCCCCACACCGCTGAAATCTGTGCCCCACACATCCAACTGTACTAACACACGGGGGAGGACAATGCAGCCTGCAAAGCCCAGGAGAGTGAGGGATATGCAATAGAAAGAGTGGACAGTAAGCAGGGATAACATAAGGAAGTCTACAATCACACCTATAGGGCACTTATGAGGCAGCAGTAAGCTAAGCATTCAACCTTTACGATAAAGCTATAAAATGCTCACCAGTGTTATCCCCATGTTACAGATGGGCACACGGAGGCACAGAAAGGTTAGGCAAGGCTCCCAAGGTCACATGGCTACTAAGTGGCGGTGCTTGGTTTCAAGCCAGACAGAATGGATCCCACTTGCTTATTACCCTTAGCGTCTGCATAAATAAAAAAGGTTTACAAGAGTGCCCCATTCAACTACCAATGCCTGTTTAAAGAATACTGTAATTGCTTTTTTCAACACCATCTCATTATTTAGCCACTTTTCTATTGGAATGCTGCATGCTGGCCTGGTCTCTCATATTTCACCACTCAGTTTAGATGGCAGTCTCCCCAACTGTCAAAAATCATGGGTTCTAAGTAGCCCAGCGAGAAATTTGATATGTTTAGAAATACTGTATACTCCCTATCAGACTCCAAAGCAGTCTATGAAATGAATAACTGTAAATGTGTCCTCAATCACCAATCCCAATTCCCAAATCACAGCTCACCCTACAAATGTCATACCCTGGGTCCCCACAGCCTAGCTGCCTCTCCAAGAACAAGCCCATCACCTCAGCGTGAGAATCACCAGCACAAACCAAGAGCCACTCAGACAACTGTCAGCTCAGACCGATGAGCAGGACTCCCTTCCAGCATTAAATGGCACCCAACAAAGGCCAGTGTTTATCAAAATTCTTGGGGATTTGGTTAATGTGCCATATTCTTAGCACTTTCTATGTATGTGTGCTTTGTGAAGATCCTACTGAGAAAATTCCAAATGGAGACATAAGGTTTAAAAAAAAAAAAACTGAAAGATATCAAGGAAGTAAGGAAGCGGCATGAGGGATGGCTGGAAGTCAATCTAAAAAAGCCAAAAGCAATTTTCTAGCTCATTTCCAATAATAGTGATATTTCTAACTCACCTCTTGTTCAGAACAATTGAGACGGGTGGCACAGAAGTGGCATTCCTCAAGCCCAGTGGGCACAGCGTGAGGGTGCCAACAATGAAGACAACAGCAGTCACCAGAGACTCCATATGAGGAGGCCCTTGGAACCACTCCTGAGCAGCTTTGTGCCAACCAAGGCCAAGAGCACCCTGAGAGCTCTGAAGCAATTCTGCCCCTCTTATCAGGAAAAGGTGTGCATTCTCAGAAGCTAGGGTTTCCCAGCAGAGACCCAACAGACTTGATGGGAAGGAGACCTGGCTAGTGAGGCGAAAACCCATGCCAAGTTTAGTTGAAAAACAGTTTTGAAAACACTTCTATGTACACCCTTTTAAAAAGCTAACATTTAAATCACAGTATCCATGAACAGTCTTCTCTCGGTCTAGATTTCTGACTGAGATGGCTAGACATGCATTTCCCTAAAGGGTTTTTCTTCGTCCACCTTTGCCACCAGCTACCTCTGTGAGAGTGAGCAAGCCACCCTCTGCGTGACCCATCTAAAAACCTACAAACAAGAGCCTATAGCCTTCACAGTTCTCAAAAGCTCATAGCTCCTCAGTGTTCTGTAGCCCTGTGCACACAGCACTCTGTGTGCGTGCTACTAGACTTACGTAAAAACACAAGCCCATCCTCCAGTCTACAGGTCAAACCACCAACTCTCTTACTACTCCTTTCAAAGCAAAATAATCCCAGGCAAACTCATTTGCAAAACCTGAACTTTCCTGATGTACACAGATTTGCAATCTTGATTCCACCTGGCTTGCTGCATAGACATTAATAGATTCAATTAGACCTCAGGGGTCGGAAGGAGTTACATAATTTAAGAGTTTAAATCATAGATCTCAAGCACTTCTAGTTGTCACAACACAGTAAGGCAGGCGCTATCATTTCAGAGAAGCAGAAAAGGAGGCTCAGGGAAGGGATGGCACCTGCCCTGGGTCATGCAGTTGAACACGGGTAAGAGCCTGGACAGAGCCCAGGTAGATCTGTTTCAGGGCTGTGTTGCTAACAAGTGCATAGATGCCTCTCCCGCCCACATCAGGGTGCTAGGACTTCCTGGCTAGTAAAAACCTCCACCCTTAAGTTTAAATCAATTACATATACTAATAAAAGCAGAAGAAGCAAAGAATATTCTACATCACAAATCCTGCAAAGTTATTTCTCTGTGGCTATGGAATAACTAAAATCACAGCCTCTAAAACAGTGCCTCATCAGGGTCAGTCATGGAGACACACCCTTCCCCAAACTCAAGAAGCTTAAAATGGAAGGGGAGACCAAGTGAGCTTATATGGGGCTGGGAGGACAATATGAGTCAGTACATAAATAAGCATTAAACTCTGTAGTGAAACTTAAGCTGCGCCAGCCTCCAATGGACTCCCAGATAAACAGCGACTGCAGCCCCATCCTCCCTGCCAGTGCAGCTGTGACAGGGTTGGGGCGGCAGGGTGAGAGCCCAGACAGTGTCTGACGAGCGAAGTCCACCCGCCAGAGAAACAAAATCCCACCACCCCAACTGCAGGCACACAATCTCACTGCTCTTGATTTTGGCCAAATTCTCAAAACACTACCATGACACACGAGTACTGGAGTCTGACTTAAGGCAGCAAAAACCACATTAGAAACAGACGGAAATGCACACAGCTCCCCAAGAAAATTCACCGAAACCAGGAATCCCAGTGTTGGAACCCCCAGTGTACAGCCCCGCTTGGCTAGGGGGACCCCTGAGAAATTATCACTATTACTAACAGTCATCATTTCTAAATGGAAAATGCACTTATATTTCCAACCCCATTGGTCCAAAGGAACTGTTTGGGATGCACCTTCACCCTAACACATCGGGGCTAAGGAGGGAAGTAATGAGCAGCGTCCAGGACGAAAGAGTACTGAACACTACACCTCAAAGGAAAAACCAAATTTTGTTTGGACATAAAAGGAACAAACATTCCTGACAGGCAGGAGGTTGGGGAACAAAGGAAAATCATCCTGAACCCCCAGCTGCTCCCAGAACAAAGGACTCAAACAAAAGTGATGTCAATACATAGAAACCTTTAAAAAGATGCAATGTAAATATTTACCATCCTGAATTTCAATTTAAGCTAAAGGGGGAAACTTTACTTTGTGGAGTCACAGACAATCCCTACCATTTTCCACTCTATCTGGGATTTATCAGTGAGTTGAGTTTTGTTTTGGTTTTTTGGACGGGGGATGGGCTGTGGATTGAACCTAGAATCTCCCTCAAGCTGGGAAAGTGCTCTACCCCTAAACTAATCCTAGCCCCTATTTTTTTTATTTTGATAAAACATCTCACTAAGTTTCCCAGGCTGTCCTCAAACTTTTAATGCTCTTACTTCGCCTCCCAAGGAGCTGTGAGTACAGGTATGCACCACCACAACTGGGTTGGAAGTTATTTCTTAAGGCCACAAACTCCCTGACTGAACACACATCCCTGAGGGCACCAAGGGCTGAACACACAACTGAAGCCCAACCCACCCCAAGCTGCTCCCGGGGAAGAGAGAGACAAGGAGTGCAACTTCGGCTGTTGCCATCTTCCTGCTGCCTCAAACAATGCTTTGCATTCAGGGGACAACAGAAAGCTCATCTGACCAGGCCTAACCCAGACTGGGAGAAGGTCAACTCATCAACCTTGCTCTGGGACACAGGCCGGGAAGCCACAAGCACATCCCTGAGGAAAAGAAAGCTGCGGGGTCCCAGGCACACCCCACGGGGCAGGGGGCAGAAAGGGGTCCTCTAAGGGCTGTAAGGAAGGACAAGACCCAAAGGGCTACAGGGCCTGAAAATCCCTCCAGGACTCTTTTCCTGCTCCTGCCCCTCCCTCCTTCCTCTGCTCCTCCCCGTTTTGCTATCCTCAATGTAGTCAGCTCCAAGATTTTTATAGCTTTAGTGGCCCTAGCTGACTCTTTCAAAGGGGCTAGGTGGCCGGAGGACAGGCGTGGAGACTTTTACTAAAGACCCACCTGTACTGTTCCAATTGCAAACTGTGATCATTCAAGGAACAAATGGAATTCTTAAAACATCACCTGCTTAAAGTGACCTTAAGGAAACTTCAGAAACCTAATATTTGCTTCAGCTTGTTTGGAAAGGGGATATGTTATCAAGAATGCGTTTCTCGGGGATAGAGTTCAGCGGCACAAGTGCCTGCCTGGCAAGCACAAGGTCCTGAGTTTGATTCCCAATACCATTAAAAAAAAAAAAAAAAAGAATGGGTTTCTACTTTAAAGCAACTGTAATAGCAGCATTGGCTGAGGGTTTGCTATGTCTGAGGATGTTCCAGATGTTCACAGTTGGTCTCATTTCCACAACATCGTAAGGAAGCTTCTCTCATTGCCCCATCTCCGGATGAGGAAAACGAGGCACAAAGGGTTCAGTAATAAGCCCTATTGTGTAGCTGGACAGGAGCAAACTAGGCAATGGGACTCAGGACCCACACTCACAGTAGAGCATAAGAGCAGAGCTGGCCTTATATCTTAGTTACTTTTCTCTCATTGCTGAGACAAAATACCCAATACTCAAAGTTATAGGAGGAAGAGTTTATTTGGCTCACAGTTTGTAGAGGTTTTGGTCTATAATTGGCTGGCTCCAAGGGACGGTGGCCTGGCAGAGGAGAAACAGATCATGGCGGGCAGAAGGTAGCAAAGCAACAACCAAGAGACGACTACGGCTCTTTCTATCCCTTATATCTTATCCAGACTACTCAGGGCGGGTAGCACTCACACCCTTAATCCTAGTGCCCTTGATCCTAACATTGCACCATGAATTGATCCTAGCACCAGTTACTCTAGATCCAGCACCTCTGAAAAGTCCCACCTATGACCACATGAGGCTTTGGAAGAACATCTAGACACAAGCCACAACACCTTAGTTTTTATTGAGTGGCACACCAGAGAGCTGGCCTGCAGCCCAGGTTTACCTATGCCCATCCCAGTGCCCTAAAATGCTAGAAGGCTGCCTCCCTCCAAATGGCCCTGTCATATATGGTTAACAATGAACTCCACATGCATCTTCCTTTAATGCAAAAATCATCTGCATGAAAAATTATCAAAGTTAGCTACAATTAGATGAAATCTGTACTGACTTCATATTTTAAAAATCGCATTAGCACAAAATTTTCCAATATTAATTTTAACTGCAACATAGCCAAATGATCACTCAGTCTAAAATGTGGTTCATACTTTCATAACTGTCACAAAGAAAACAGTGAAAGGAAGACACTTTTTTTATCCACCAAAAGGCGTCTCATTCACGTATGTGTGTGTTCACATTCTTGCTCGCAAACCACTGCACTTGGATGTCATGAGAGTTGCCACAAACATAGGTTCTACCAGCAGAATTAATTACATGGAATCTGAAAATCTTTTAGGAAGGAAAGA
Organism: Chinchilla lanigera; assembly: GCF_000276665.1. Lineage (NCBI taxonomy): Eukaryota > Metazoa > Chordata > Mammalia > Rodentia > Chinchillidae > Chinchilla > Chinchilla lanigera. The sequence continues at coordinate 9,481,213 of NW_004955443.1, read as the reverse complement.
AGAAAGGAAGGGAGAAAGGGAAGGAGGGAAGAAAAAAGAGGCTGGCAGGAAAAAGAGAGGGAAGGAGGAGAGAGGGAGGGAAAAGAGGAAAGAAAATTTTCAATCATACATGTTAGAGACACGTTGTATAAAATATAAAACTTCCCGTCCCAATGGCAAGACGCTTTTCAATGCACTGTCACACTGGGTTTATTTGGGACCCCTAACCCCAAGGATGGTTGATGACATCCTCATGTTGCAAATAAACCAGAGGCCTAGCATGACATTACTGCACTGGGTAGAGACAGAGAAATGACTCCTGCAGAAAAACTAACACTCAGCCCTACTGTCATCTTTCTGGCCACTCATGACAAGAGGATACCACCCAGCCATACTGTGGTCACAGTCAGCAAAGATAAATGGGACATGGAACTCAAAGGGGAACTTTGATTCAAATCCAATACCTCTGTGTCCCCAAGCAGAGGGAAGGGTGTCCTATCCTGGCACCTCTGACCCCGATCACCAAGGGCACCCTAGACACCTGCAACATGGCACCTGTGGGAGCAGAGAGAGGGCCCCTCAGCCATCGGTGGAGTGTCCACTGTCACTCTAATGACAAATGGTTTTGTTCAGCTCCTACTTGGGTTAAGATAGAACATCCAGTGAACTTACACCCAACCTGCCAAATATCAACCACTTCCCAAAGCATAAATGAGTAGATTCTCCTTGGGAGTGGACACATGACATGGCCCACAGCCTCACACACCTGTCGAGCAGGCCCTTTCAGAAAGATGGCAGTGCTGCATACCACTCTGCTCTTGTGCTCCACAAACCCACAAAGGCCCAGTTTGCAAAGACTCAAAGGGAGGCTACAAATAGCAGCACATTCCTAAACCCAGCTTTGGGAATTGGCCCTCAGCTCAATTTTCACAGGACTCTATCTCATTTCCATCTGCCAGATACCTAAGGGGACACTAAATCCAACCTTAAGTAACCTCACCAAAGGCCACTGCCCACTTTCCAGAGCTCTGCAATTTACAGCAGATCTGTTCATGTACATTCCTTGCAAGAGGCCAAGCAAGCACTCAGTTAGAAATTATTTAAACTAGGGGAGGAAGGTCAAGAAGCAAGTGCCAGGACAAAACCATCAAACAGGAAGCAGAAGACAGGCCCACATGGGCTGTTTCCTGCAGAAGCAGAAGCAGCCAGGCCAGCGGGTGTTCCTTCAGGAATGATCAGATCCCCAGGAACTTAGAGGGAGCCAGTGTGGAGGACCAAGCCCTGGGGAGCCCTGGAGGGCTTGGGAAGCCAGCCAAACCATTTCCAGAGCCCAGGCAACCATGTGGGAAAACCAGGAAGGGGCAGAGCTAAGCTGAGCAACTGGAGCTGAGAAAGGCTGCAGAAGGCAAACTGGGTCCAAGACCCCCACTATGGAATGTTGAGGAGTTTTGATTTCCAAATTCCAGGCCTCTGAAATGCTCAGCTACTCTACCATCAACTACTAAGAGCAACTAAACTTTACTGAGTGTTTACTGCCCCACCCCCACCCCAGAACTGGAGACTGAACTCAGGACCTTCACACTGACATACATCCTAAGCCCTTTCCCAGAAAAAATATTTATTTATTTATTCATTCATTCAATCATTCATTCATTTATTTAGAAACAGTTGTAAGTTGACCAGGCTGGGCTCAAACTCGCATTCCTCCTGCCTCAGCCTCCCACAGTGCTACAATAACAGGTCTGCCCACCACACCCGGCTCATTATCTATTTTTTTAAATCTCCACCATTCTGAATAGGGATTATTTATTACATGTAAACCTATCTTAGAACTGGAGACAATAAAGGACAGTCACCCATGCGACTGGGGAGTGGCTGGGTCGAAATTTCAACCGAGGTCTGCTGCAGGCAGGGCCCAGATCTGAGCCAAGGCTGCTTCCTGAGAAGAAAAGCAGCAGCTTTTTCTGGGCTGCACTACGTTCAACTTGCCTCCCAGCTGTGCGACCGCAGGCAGGCTGATGAACTTCTCTGTGCCTTGGTTTCCCTATCTATAAAGTGAACTGTTGCTGAGTATTAAATGAGATTAATTTGGGCTCATCCAAGTTCTCAGTAGAGAGTAAATGCTCAGTGATTGCAGTGATGTTAGCTAGGATTGCTGTGATGATTACTATTATCAGTGGTAATTATTATCAGTATAAAGCAGCTGCTGTCCACACAAAACTTCCAACTCAGCTGGGGACCTAGAGTCAAATACACAGGAAGAAAGCATGGGCCACAGAAGCTGGCAGGAGGAGGTGGTGCAGAATCCTTAAGCCCGCAAGGTAAGGCACTTGCAAGCAGAACCAGAACCTCAGTGGTGAGGGCCCCAACCCCCAACATTCCCACACGCCAGCCAAGAGCTTTGCTTCCTTCCAGGAACAGGAAGCCAATAACGATTAAGCAGAAAGCTACAAAAGTCCTACACAGAGGGTTTTCCAATTAGTCACAGGTTAAAACAGGTGGTGTTCTGGCAAGACAGACACGTGGTCTGCCTTCTGAGAATCTAGGAACTGGGAAGTGAAGGAGAATAACCAAGGAGCCTCAAGGTCCTGTCCTCGCTGAAGTCCCCTGTGTAAAACCCCCATGACTGCCGTGGAGACAGTGCAAAGGACAAAAGGGAAAAGGAGAGGAAGTAAACAGAGTATCAGGAAAGATGAACATGGAAAAGATTAAAGAGGAGCAATAAAGAAAACTCCAGACATAGAGCAGCTGACGGTAAGGTGGAGAAATGAATGTGAAAATCATGAGCACGAAACTCAGTTCTGCAAATCAGTAGTCATCATCTAGACACAGAAAAAATGTTATGAGTAACAGTCACACACTGATGCATATTTTTACAGTTACTATTCCAAGTACTTCACAGACAGCAACTCATTTAACCCTTAGAGTAGGTACCACTGTAACCTCCGGTTCTCAGGTCCTTGTTTTGGGGCAGCTAAGACTGAAGCCAACCAAACAGCAAGCAGCAAGCAGTGGGGAATGGCCAAATGCGTGTTTATTGGAAGAAATGAAAGGAAAGCTCTCTGCTATCGGGAGGGGTTCCACAAGGCAGACACCAAAGATGTTTAAGTCCTTTGGCCTCTTCCTGTTTTCAGGACCAGTGAAGGTGACAAAGCAAGGATGCTCCTGGTTGCAGGTGGACTCTTGACCTCCACAATGCAAGCTGCTTCATTTGCATCTCACTTCCTCCGAGGTCTCTCCCATCTGTTTAAGGACCTGTTTTTTGACTCTTGCATCCCTTTAGGCCCTCATGGTCAGTTGCTAAACTTAACTATCCACCCATCTGGTCTGGTATGTTAACTCACTTAAGCCCTGACCTTTATTTTACTTTAGGTTAACTATTGAGGAACAGTGCCCTACCTGCCTGACTTCCCCTATTTCCTTGCTTCACTATTATTTTCAATCCCATTTTACACATGTAAAAACTATGCACAGAGAGATCAAGTAACTTACACCAGGCACACAGCAAGTAACAAAGGTCAGATTGTTATCCAGGCAGCTGGCTCCAGAGATCCAGAGCCCCAGAGTCCCATGCCTGATTACCTCAACCACTAAAATTCCATGGAATCCAATTACCCATAGTTCATCTATACTATAGGGAATATGGTGTTCCTGTACTTGGGAAAGAGCCCCAAAGCTCTACAGGCAATCATTATACAACTAACCCAGTAATAAATCTGCAGTAACAGAATAGTTTTTCCTAGCAAATTTCCTAACAGGAAAAGAGAGTGCATCTAAAATTTATGTCTTTTCCAAGAAAATGTATCTATTTTTAGTTAGAAAAAAAAAAAAAAAAAAAAAACAATTCTTTTATTTAAAAAATCCTGCTGTCATTTAGAAGAAGTAAAATTTAAATGCCTAACCTGCATGAAACTCTGTGGAAACTGCTTTACTTCTCAGAAATCCTAAATTTCCCTTTGATTCTTAAAATAGAAACAATTTATAAAAGATTTACCATATCCCACTTTGTCCAAAACAGTATCAACTGTTATGAAAAATGTTAAGTGAAAAAACACATGCAAAGTAATAATCAGTGATATTAGGAACCCAAGTTTTATCAGGAAAACAAAAAAGATACCAAAACCTTTACAGTGGTTATCTCTGAGTAGTGGGATTAGAATTATTTTTATTTTCTTTTCAGTGTGCTTTATATTTTCATATTTTCCCTTATTTTAATTAAGCACAGAACAATCACAAAAATATTTTCTGAAAGCAGAGGGTGATCTATACATAGGAAAAAGTAGCTTGTTAGACAGTACCTCCCCATAAAGCCAGTATTTATCTCTGGTGAGTGGAACACGGAAGTTATCTTTCTACTTTTCCACTTCTTAAATTTTCAAAAATATGTTAATATTAATCAGTACAGTTGGGACTTGAGTACAGATAACAAAGTCAATAAAGAGCCTTTGTTACTGTTAGGTTGAGAAACTGTCATTGCTGTAGGTCAAAACTAGCTGAATGACTGCAAAATTACACGATTCACCCTAATAGTAATAGTAATGCTGTAGAGATCAACCAGAATACAGTACTGGAAATCTCTTTGTAAGGGGAACGCCTAAAATTACAATCCAAAACATTAACATACTGACATTTCCACTCACTGAAGGCAGAGACAACACTATGAAACCTTTGGTCTATACCATAGGAAACAAGAGTCAAAGGAAACCATATAATTTTATGACTTTCACTTTATGATACTGTGAAACACAATAAAAACACACCACACACTAAGGCATTGGCCTGATCTTTTTTTTTCCTACTGATTTTCTTTAAATGCTTTTGAACTTCTTTCTAAATAGAAAACAAGTATAATTTCAGAGATTACTCCAGGCACAATATTTCAAAAATTATGAATTAGTTATTCCCAACGAGGAAAGCCTGATGGCTTCATTTCTCTTATACCTACTTCTCTAACACCAACTGGGTGTCCTGCAGTTCAGTCCAACTCCAACACTAACTCCTGAGAGCTAAGGGTTGACTTACAGGTAAAGGACTCAGTCACACAGGATGACCGCCCACTTCAGACACCAACCTCAAACAGCATCTCCAGGACAACCTAGCTGATGCAAATTTGGGGGCTTCCCATGATTCCCCCTCCCCCCACTTTCAGTAATCACTAGAATGACTCAGAGAACTCAGGAGTGCACTATATTTTATGAGCACAGATTTATTATAAAGGATACAACTCTGAAACAGCCAAATGGAAAGACGTTGGGGGCAAAAGATAAAGGGCCTACTATGGAGGGAAAAGGACAGTGCTTTCTTCCAGATGCACCTCCTCCCAATACATCCTGTGATGACCACCCAGAAGATCCTGCAGCCTCTGAGTTTGAGTTTTCATGATTCTCTGTCACACAGGTAAGAGTGACTGGGCCACTGACCTGACCACTGGTGTCTGAACCCAACCTTCCCCAGGTCAGAGGCTGGGATGAAGCTCCACCCTGTAGTCACACGGTTGGTTCCTAGGCAATCAGTCCCACCCTAAAGCTATGTAGGAGCCCCACCAAGAGTCACTTTACTGGCATAAACTTAAGTACAGCCCAAATGGGGCTTATTATAAATAACAAAAGACGTTCCTACTATGTAATAAACTCTAAGGATTTTAAGAGTTCTGTGCCAGAAATCGGGGACAGAGACAAAACATATATATTTTTATGACACCACACTGACTCAAAGTCAAGAGTCTTTCCTTATTAATATTTCAAGATGCAGCACTGAACTAGCATGTAAAGGTCAACCATTCTATCATATGGGTCAAGCAAAAGAATTTTCTTTCCTCTCTCAAGTCTCTTCCCAATCCTACCCATCCTGAGACACCAGGTCCACAGTCTGCGTAACTACTATTTTCATAATACGGAAGAACAAGGTACCTGAATTTCACAGTGGTTATTTCTCCTCACCTAAAAGCTATTCAGTCATATGCTAAGACACTGAGAGATTAAGAAATCAACTCCCAGAAGGTGAAGAAATGGAGCCTAGAACCAAGCAGGGAGTCATAAATCATTCCCAGGCTCATCTGTGTGTTTTATTTGCAGACATCAATCACCCTAACACTGACAGCTCTCCAGCTCCAGAAAGAGTGAACTTGACCAACAGTAGGTCTAAAAAATGAAACTATCCTATAGTCTTCAAAAATAAATGCTTAGAACAGGGTGTACAACTATAAACCCAGTACTGTGGAAAGCTGAGGCAGGAGGATCACAAGTTCAAGCTCAGCCTAGGCAATTTACTGACTAACCCCAGCACCGTGAGAGGCTGAGGCAGGAGGACTACAAATTTGAGCTCAGCTTAGGAAACTTACTGACTTAGCAAAGGCCTGTCTCTAAATAAAAACATAGGCGCACGGGGAGCCACGGGCAGGGAGCGCGCCGGCCTTCCGAATGGCAGGCTCCCTGCCTTGTAGGCGCCCGGAAGAAGGGACCCAGGTGCACAGGGAGCCACGGGCAGGGAGCACCCGTCTTCTGGCTGGCTCGCTCCCTGCCTCGTAGGGGCCCGGAAGGAGGGCCTCCGGTGCACAGGGAGCCATGGGCAGGGAGCACTGGTCTCCCGACTGGCTGGCTCCCTGCCTCGTAGTCTCCCGGAAGGAGGGGCCCAGGCGCACAGGGAGCCACAGGCGGGGAGCACCAGTCTTCGGGCTGGCTCATTCCCTGCCTCGGCGCCCGGAGGAGGGCCTCCAGCACATGGGGAGCCACAGGCGGGGAGTGCCGGTCTTCCGACCGGCTCGCTCCCTGCCTCGTAGGCGCCCAGAAGGAGGGGCCCAGGCACACGGGGAGCCACAAGCGGGGAGCACCAGCCTTCTGGCTGGCTTGCTCCCTGCTTCATAGGCGCCCAGAAGGAGGGCCTCCGGCACACAGGGAGCCACGGGTGGGGAGCGCCAGTCTTCAGGCTGGCTTGCTCCCTGCCTCGTAGGCACCCGGAAGGAGGGCCCCCAGTGCAGGGGGAGCCACAGGCGGGCAGCGCTGTTGCGCTCCAGACCTCAGGCCAGCCGCCACCGCTCAGTTGAGAACAACCATGACACAGAGAAACAATGATACAATTGGCCCACCATGTACCGGCTGCAGATGCCCAACCACGGACGTGTGTGAATCATTCAAACATGGAGAAGCCCCTGGGAATACATGCCATGCAACGGGTCACTCTTGCTCCTGCCATTGAGAACCAGAAAGGTACAGAGTCAGTGGAGGAGCAGCTGCTGAACAAGGACTCAGAGAACATGAGAATGCAGACTAAGCCCACGGAGTCAGAGGTCCAGTGGACTGGGGTCATGAGAGCCGCTCGGAAGCTGTAAACCAGGAGGACCTTGCACAATACCTGCGGAGACTCCCTGGAAGCCATTCTTCCCCTGACAGTACAAGCTGTGGTGGAGCTCCGGAGAAGTCTGCAGCAGGACTCCTGCTGCCTGTGCTGACAGTTGGGGAGAGGACACTAACTGGTTGTGGGGTCCCAATGTGATGGGAGGCTGGAGAAAAAACACTACAAAAAATGGCTTTCACCCTAGATGGCTCACTTGATTTTTGACAACCTTTAGGCTGTAACTACTTGTTAGATCCTTCTTGCGTATCTCTGTCTTCCTGAGAAACCACTTTGAAGATACCAGCATGTATTACAGCAGCCATTGATATTTTCCTACCAATCTATCCATAACTCTGCAATGTTTGTACTGTTCCTATCCTATTTCGTAAATGGATGCATGTCTATTATTATGTGTTTCTTACAACAACCATTGAGAAAAGTTAATGGTTATTCAATAGGTCACTCATGTATAGCTCTATTTATTTTCTTTAGAAGCCACTTTGAAGATACCAAAGTATAGTACAACAACTATTGATAATCTCCTACCTCTTTTGTCTGTAACTCCATTATTTGTCTACTTGTTTTCCTGAGAAACTATCCTGTAGATAACAATATGTAAAACAATAACCATGGATAATTTCCTACTACTTTGTCTGTAATTTGGTAAGCCCCCCTATTATTATATTATCCTTCTTTTACTCTTTAAAATAAAAAAAAGAAAATACTAATAAGGTTTTTAAAATAAATAAATAAAAACTTAAATGGAAGAAAAAAAAGGTTTCAGATGCAGTGCAAAGGCCCTGGGTTTAATCCCCAATACAGAGAGAAGGAGAGAGACAGAGCGAGAATATCAAGCAAGCAAGCAAGAAAGAAAAAGAAAGAGGGAGGGAAAGGAAAGAAAGGAAAGCAAGAAAGAAAGGGTGTCTATAACAGCTCAGGACCCAGTAGTCATGCTGATTTTGTGTAATTTCAAAGGACTTACTCCAACTGAAGACAAATATATAATTTGCTAATTCCTACCATTAATGAACATTTCTTGGCTTTCATACCATTAATAAGACCATATACACTGCACTCACTTCCTGGGTCTCATTTCCCAGCCCTCCTTAAACTGGAAACAACTGTTTCTATCTATTTATCTTTAAATTGCACAAAACTTATTATATTGAATTGTTCATATTTGTGTTACTTACAAAGGACTATATTATTCATTTATCCACCAGCAATGTATACAGAACAAAACAAGTATTATTTGCTTGTTTCTTCTCTTTCTCTCTCTCTTCCTCTCCCTCCCTCCCTCTCTGGTTACATAGGGTCCTGTGGGAAACTTAGGTCCAGTTCAGCTCGGCACCTGCGGCTCCAGTCACAGGACCGTGTCTGAGGGCCTCTTCTGGTCCTCGGTCCTCCCATCCACAACCCATCCTCAGTCCACACTGCCTGCACAACACGGCGAAGAATGTCAGGTGCTCCATAGCTGAGCCTCAGCATCCCCTATGGAGTCTCCTCTCACACAGCTTTCACTAAGGAACTCCTGTCCCCACCTGATCTGCTCTGACTTCCCTACTCCCATCTCTGTGCAGCACAGAAACTAAATGTGTTTTTCATCTGACATACCTACACGATACCTAGCCTAACCTCACATAAGGGAAACTTCATTTTTAAATTAACCACGCACTGTAGGTAAGGAATATCTACAAGTTTTGCCTGTGAGACTAAGGAAAGATACTGACTTGGCAACTGTGCATAGGATGTAAGCTTCCCCCTCAGAACCAGTTTCCTGGCTCTATCATCAGTTTTCGGCACTGGCCAAAGCCTGTGTTGTTCTGCGGTTGTTTTGTGGTGTGTCCTTAACAGAGGGGGAGGGAAGGGAAAGAACTGAGGAAGCAATAAAAGCATTCAGGCCACACAAGTACATAGCACAAACTCGTGAAGAAAAGTAAAGGAATGCTGCTCAGTAGCCATCTGCCACCCTGCCAAGGCCAGGAAATTCCAGCCTGCCATTTTTTATAATGTGGCTAATTCACATGATTGTGTCAGAGACTTGTGGCTAACAGGCCCATTAATGACCGAAAATTAGTGCTCCCAAGTTATACTGTAAAATAAAAGACCTAAGAAATTCTTCAAAGTTCCACCCTTTAAAGGAATCTCAAAAAACCACTTGATGTTTGTGTATAATATAGGTAAAGAAGGCTTGGCATGTTACCAGTACTGAAAGAAAGTTTTTGTTGGTTTGCTTGCCTTTAGCTCTACCTATCATGTGACGTGCTATATAGTTTCTTTATAAATCTTTAACCACTCAGATAAACTTACCTGGTTAAGAAGGTCAGTGGCAAAATTGTCTACTTCCTCTTTTTAGGAACTGAAAGCCATTTATCCTTCTAGTCCCTACTATGCCTTTTTTTTTTTTTAAAGCCTTTCTAAGTCTAATGACATATAAATTGAATCACCCTCCTTTAAATATTTACTCTAAAAGCAAGTGGAGGGGTAGGGATACAGCTCAGTGGCACAGAACCTGCCTGGCAAGCACGAAGTCCTGAGTTAAATTTCCAGTAGCAAATAAATACATATATACATACATAAAAGCAAGTGGATGGTTCCTGATGAATTCCTAAGATAATGTCTTGGTTACTTTTCTCTCATTGCTGAGACAAAATACCTGACACCCAAAATTAAGGAAGGAAAGGTTTATTTAGCTTACAGTTTGTAAGGTTTCAGTACATACTTGGCGGGCTCCAAGGCACGGTGGCACATGGCAGAAGGCAACAGTTCATGGGAGCTGAAGACAGCAAAAGCAGCAAGAGCAAAAGGGAGGAGTGGTGACAAGCAGCTTCTTTCTCTCCCTTACATATGCAAACTAACCGCCCCAGGGTAGATGCAGCTCTCACACCCATAATCCCAGCACTGGATCATGGATCAATCATAAACACTAAAAGCCTGCCCCATGACTGCATGACGCTTTGGGGGGACATCCGGACACAAACCATAACAGATAACCACCCAATTCCCACTAAAAACAACAATCCATATTCAATTCATTAAGATGCCTTGATTTGCTCTTTAAGTAGATGAAACTATAGTTAGAAAGTGAGACAAAGTAAATCTAAGACTTTCCTTCTACCAGTGACACAGAGCACAGATTTGAGAACAATATCTGCCTAGCTTTGGCCTCCTCAATGTGAATTGAGCAAAAACTCTCACTTCTGTTCATCTTTGTTCTTCTGTCTCAGTTTCCTTGCTTCTAAAACACAGAGAATATGGCCATTTACTCTTCACAGTGGTTACAGAAATTAAATTTGAGCAAGGAACCAAATACTGGAGCACACCTCATCTACTCAGCTGCCTCAAGGTATGCCAGTTAGACAAACACACACAGTGTCAACACACGCATGCAATTAAGGATTAACAGATGCAACATGTATTCATAGACCCAACATGTGTGTTCACAGGAGGCGACAGTCAGTAGGAATACAATAGAAGTATTTCCAGGACATGTCACCCTTAACCTCAGCTTGAAGTATGAGCAAAGGACAAGGTAAGGACAGTCCAAGAAGTTGAGAGGGAATTCTGGCTAAGAGGACAAAACCCACTTCCTTCTTCCACCTTTTCTTCCAGCTCTCCTGCTCATATTTGATACTTGGCCAGCATCACTGGGAAATACAAGGGAAAAGCCAATTCTGCAGCCCATCCCAGACCCACATACAGCCTCAGCCTCTCTGGGGCAGGGCCTGTGACCTGTGCCTTGGCAACCAGCCTTCCAGCAGAGCTCCTGCACACTCAGGTTTAGGAACCACTGCTGCTGCTTTATTTGCTTACTCCTGTGTTTCTCTGTTGCCAATAACACAGACTGGGTAACTTATAAAGAAAAAAGAGGTTTACTTAGTTCATGGTTCAGGAGTTTTAAGGCCTGGTGATGGCCTTCTTGTGAGTGACAAGAAGGCACAGGATGTCACATGCCAAGGGAAGGAGTACATGCGTGCCTAAGCACACAAGTCCGTGTGTGTGTGTGTGTGTGTGTGTGTGTGTGTGTGTGTCCCATCCTCACGTTTCTCTTCCTCTTTACATGAAGCCATCAGTATTTAATCATAAAGGCTCCACCCTGATGACCTTATATGATCCTAATCACTTCCCCAAAGCCCCACCTCTAAATGCCATAGTCAGATAAAGCTTCTACCTTCTCAATACCCACAAGAGAGGTTAAATTTCAGCACATGAACCCCTGGGGACACATTCACATCATGTCCAAACCACGGCCCATCCTCTCTCCCATGACAACTAGTTCTTTGCATCTGGCTAACTACTATAGCTTTGCATGTGTAAATTTAAACTGATTTTCTCCAGAAAGCTTGCCCAACCTGTACTAGATTCTTGTTTTTCCACCCATGTGCCACCCCCAGCTCTGGGTTAGGTACTCTGGCTGTGTGCCATACATACTTACTGAGGTGCTAGTGACACTCTATCATTAAAGAGTGGTTACGGTTTGAACGCGTCTCCCAAAGTCCATAAGTTGGAAATTCAACCCCCAAATTCAAATGTTAATGGTGTATAGAGGGGGTACTCTTTGAGAGGAAAGAGCTGGGATTAGATGACATCATGAGGGTAAGGCAACCATTATGACATTAGTGGTTTTATAAGAAGAAGTGAGATTTGAGCTGTGGAGGGGGATGGAGCTCAGTGTTAGAGCACCTGGCCCACACATATGAGCCCTTGATTGGCTCTCCAGCACCACAAAAAACAGCAGTAAGAAACCTCAGCTGGGACACTAGCTGTTTCCACCCTGTGATGTCCTATGCCATGTCACAATGCAACAAGAAGGTCCTCGCCAGATGTCAAGTAGCTGTTAGCACCATCCTCTTGGACGTCCCAGTCTCTGGAACCATGAATAAATACACTTCTATTATTTCCAAATTACTCAGCTAGAGTATATTATTGTAGCAACAGAAAATGAACTAAGGTACCTATGAGACAAATGGTTTAGAATGTAATAAGCTTCTCTGTATTAGGACTAGGATATACACATAATTCACAAATGCACTTGAAGCTCTGGTGGTAGAAACACGATTCAACTTTATTTATTTCTAAAGAGCTTCATAAATGGAGGTTGGTTTTAGAAATCTCTGCATTGAAGTTCACTAAGACTTCCTCTCAATATCTTCATTAAGACAGCACTTTTTTTTTTGTTATAACAGTTCTTTTTTTCTATGTGGGCAAATTTTTCTGCCTTCAGAACAATACAGCCCATGAAGGCTGGCAGATAAAAGAGCCCCTTGCCTTCAAGGGAAAGGAAGGAGCTTATAGCTAAGATGTGGGGGGTGAATACTGGAAAGAATAACTTCACATTATTGTAAAGAAAAAGCCCTGGGCCAAGAGTTACAATACCTGGATTCTAGCTCTGGCTTCCTTCCTTCCTTCGGTTTCAAATATCTACTCTATGCTGGGTCCCATGCTTGGATCTACTGTGTGAATGAGACATATACAGTCTCCCCCAGTGGCTGGCTCCTCGTGGGCTAAGCTACACCAGATTCCACAAGCCACTGAACCTTTGGGGGCTCAATTTCTCCATCTGCAATGGAAAGACATTAATAACAAGATAACCATCAAAGTCCCCTTTGAACTCCAAAGCTGGCTAAGAACAATACAATTCCGGTCATGAGTCAGCCAAAATCATTCTGTTCTTCTCAGGTCCTGCTCCAATTCGGATCCAAAGAGCTAGGAAACCAGACACATGAATGTGAAGCCCAAGAAAACTTGCAAAAGCAGAAAAGCTGGGTGCACTTCAATGGAGAGCCAGCCTGAAGGGAAAGGGAAAGTACCACATGGAATCAAGCAGATTGCTATGTCAGTATCCTCACCTGCTGAGTACGCTTTGACATTGTCAAGGTCCTTTCCAGTCTTAATACTACAGACTTCTGCTTTCTCATCACGAGAGGCTACTTCACCACAGCACTCACCAGTGAGCAATAAGAAGATGCCCGAGAGCCAGTCAGACCCCAGAGAACCAAAATGCACACTGATTTGATAACTGCATCCTAGGAACTGCCACAATTTTGTGACTACACCTACAGATCGGTCAGCTAGAAATAAACCAATAGCTGAATCTCCCAAAGTTCTTCCAAAAGACAGTGTCATGTTCTACCTTGATAAAGGCAAGGGCTTCACTTCTTTCTTCTTCCTGTCCTTCCATGCCTGACTTTGACAGCCAATGCTCTGTCCCACAAATCCCCTTCCTCCCCCAGCCCCTTCTCCTCCTGCCTAGGGCTTTGGGTGCCCAACACAGCTTCTTCAATGTCCACTCTGCCCTTTCTACAACACCAGCACCCAGTTCTCAAGATCTACAGGGACAGGAGCTGCCTCAGGTAGTGGCAGAGGACCAGAAAGGAGATCTCTGGAGCAGCTAGGAACTGTCTTATCCTTCAGCTATAAAAGGTAAGTGTTTGGTTAAGAACAAATAATAATTATACACCTTGTAGGCACTTACTACGTATACCAAGCACGCACTTATTTTATCTCATGTGACTGTGACAATAACCCCATGAAGCAACATGAACATATCCTCTCCACATCCCCAACAAGGCAGTACTAGCTTACCTGTTATAATAATTGTAAGTAGGCACTTTTATTAGTAGAATGCAGCTGCACACAGGAACATACAAAGAAAGCCTGAAGAAGGGGTTTAGGGGAAGTGGCACAGAAAACAGGAAATCCCAGGCTGGTGAATTGTCACTTCTTTATATCCTGGGACAGTGCCAAAGGAGCAAAGGCAGGCCGAGGGCCTTGGGGAACTCCAAGTGGGAATGGAAAAATGAGGTACCCTGAGTTCAACACATTAGGCAAAAGGATTCTCAAGCAAGGTATGGGTTCCACCCATCCCACCCTCCAGAAAGTCCCTTGGGTAGATTCAGTTTCCTTCTCTTACAAAGAAAGCTGTGTCCGTAACTGGCAGAGAAAGGCGAGGAAGAAATTCAGCCCAACCTCTCCATCTCCCCATCAAGGTTCCATTACAATGGGCATTCATCCCTAAAGTCGCTCAGAACAAATGAAAACTCAGCTTGTCCAGGTATCCTTATTTTATTCTATTCCACATTAGAGTATCAGGATAGCACTTCTTTTCCTGAAGCTCTGTGCATTTAAGGAGATGTTGTCTTCAAAGGATATCTGTCTATTTTAGAAAATCTTCACAGGATTTTTGCTGCTTTAAAAATGCATCAGATCTTTGCTGCTGCTCAACACGATATTTACATTTAGACCCCAAAAAACGCAAACAGGTGCATCAAAAGGAAGAAACGCAGGACCATAATTCCTTATCTGAAAAGCTGAAGGTCAGATGTGCTTTAAAATTCAGGTTTTATGATTCTAGAAAGGGAGTGCAAGCATTTAACAGTTATCACGTAGCACTCAGAAGTCAAATTTAGTAATAGTACTGCAGCAAAACATATGAATACTCAAACTGAGGTAAATATGTACTCTACAATCACACATGGATTTAGCTTATGTTTTACCAACAACAGAGTATACCAAAGGCCTACAAAAAATGTTTTCAAAGTTTTTTGCATTTGAAATTTTTTCATAAAGAATTATAGACATTTAAAAGTGGCTCAGATGCTACAGAAAATATCAGCCCATGAATAAACAAATATATACAAAACTAAACAATCATGGTACCAACACTTGCCTAACAAATTAACAAATATGTTTTTCAGAAAAAAAACACAGTATGAAATGTGAGTCTGTCAGACTACTGCAGTAAGAACATAAACTGAGCCAACCTCCACACCAACAGTGGAATCATCGAAGGCCTCGATGTGAATGTCCTGAACTCCAAGTTGCTTTTTCAGGACCTCACTTCCAATACTTAATTTAGACAAAGCCTTATGCACACAGGTATGCACTGAAACAGCCATCCGAAAAACTCATTTAAAAATAATTACTAACAATTGGAACCTCCTAAAAAGGTGCAAATGTGGTAAAATACAGTGATCCTATATAATGGAATATTATGCAGCCATTTTTTGTGTGTATGAGGGAATTAAGGAAACTTCACACATAAGGTTAGCAGGACAAGACGCAATAAGATTGTCCTGCATTATGATTCTGTCCCAGTGAAAGGTGCACGTCAAAAGACCAGAACATTAGGTTAACAACAGCAAGTCATCAGAGTAATGGGCCCAAAGATGATTCTCTCTCCCTTTTGTCATAAACTTTAAATCCTTGGAGGAAGGAGAAATTCCAAAAATTCCTAGACCACCACATTTCAGCTGAGGAGGAACAAATGAGAAAAGGAGGCTGGACAGCAGCAAGCTCAGGAACCTGAGGTATCATGAGGTATCATGCTGGGCTTTTAGAAAATGAAAATGAACCTATCTTTGCAAAGCCACCACCTCTAGAAATTGAGGGGAGGGGCTGGGGATTTAGCTCAGCGGCACAGCGCCTGCCTGGCAAGCGCAAGGTCGTGAGTTCAATTCCCGGTACCGAAAGAGAAAAAGAAAAAAAAACCTCCATGGAAATTGGAGGGAAATAACTTAAAGAATATGCAACCTATATATTTTATTTTTTAACTAATTTACTTTTTGTTATTTGTTGAATAGTTTAAGTGACATTATGATATAAATCAAGCCTAAGGGACACTTTGAGATAGAAATACAGTCAAGAAAAAATATCTGCATACAGAATATACAGCGATCACAGCTCGTTGGGTCCTCACTGGCAGCCAGGAAGATAGAGAAGGACAGAAGTCAGCAGGATGCCATGTCAAGGTAGGGAAATGGAGGCAGGGTCTCCTCTGGCTTTTGACTGCAAGTCTAGGGCTCTGATTAAAGCACAGTGCTCTTTCCACTGTATCATGTCACCCCGCCACTTCTGAGTCTCTACAAGTACCTCAGAATAAACGAAATTTTCTTATGAGAAAAAATGATTTAGTAATAATAAGGATGGGGTTCAGTATTGAACAACCCTAAATCAGTGTCAAACACAGCTTCCACAGCTGGGCGACTTTTTTCAATTTAACTTCTCAGAGACTTAACTTCCTTCATCTGTAAACACAGGAACGAAACTGTACAGCTTACAGGGTCCCTAGGCCAGTGGCTACCGCACAATAAATAATAGTAAAAAGTG
This sequence comes from Chinchilla lanigera, assembly GCF_000276665.1. Taxonomy (NCBI): domain Eukaryota; kingdom Metazoa; phylum Chordata; class Mammalia; order Rodentia; family Chinchillidae; genus Chinchilla; species Chinchilla lanigera. The sequence goes on along the minus strand of NW_004955443.1, from coordinate 9,464,794 downwards.
AATTTCTTCTTACAAAAAGAATAAAGTTTCTACAAACTATTAACTGCAAATTCAAAGTTTAGCCCTTGTAAGCCAGACCAGATTCATTATTCTACTGGCTTTCAGCAGCCCACCAAACCTTTATCAATAACTGAATACATGCTTTAAAATATTACGACTCACTTAAAATAAGGGCTTTAACTAACAACAACTCCAATCATTCTGTCAATTTTAAATCATTTACTTATGTTGTCTCAATATGTAATTAGACTTCTACATCACAGCCAAACAACTCTTTCAAAAGTAATGATGAAATTTTTCTTTCTATCACCTGGAACCGAGGTCATACTTATTGAAATCCAGCCCCTTCAAACTCCCAAATAATTTTCTGGATTCATTTCTTCGGGGGAGGGGCAGGGAGGAGTTACACAAAGGAGAGAAATGGATGGGAACTTTTCAAATATTTCATTTCTTCTTTAACTTAAATTTGAACATGGAACCCCAAACTCCAACGACTGCTTTTTCAAACAGTCCATCCCCTGACTATGGATTATGTGGATATACACCTGGGCAGCTACCTGTCAAAAGGAGAATGCAGAATTTAATAAAACTTATCTTTAGGATCTAAATGAGGAGTCAGGAGGCTGGATGGAAGCCCACAGAACCCAAGGATTATATACTCCTCATCTCATCAGCACTTGGACCATTTCCACCCCTTCTTTACTCAAGGGCCGTGCTCATTGTCTGTTAGAAAAACAGTAAGCCTAAAGGGTCACTAACCAGAGAACTTAACATAGACAAGTCAAGATGTGGAAAATCGTCCCTTGCAGTACTCGTGGTACACTGTTCTCAATGCTGCTGCCGTGAAACAAGTCTGAGACCCTTCCACTAGGAAGGAAGGAAGGAAGGAAGGAAGGAAGGAAGGAAGGAAGGAAGGAAGGAAGGGACCCTGCCACTACCCATTGTACAGCTGTATGTCCTTCTTTACAACTTTTAACTAACCACATACTTCTAATTTAATGATATCTTAAACTATCTTAGATTCTCAGCCACATTGCCAAGGTTAATTTACGTTCAGTTTCTTCTGGGCATCAGTAGGGCTCAGCGGAAAAAGAATGAACTTTAGAATCAAGCAGGATGGGTTATCCCTGATAAACATATAAAGATACACACATACCTCTCCTAATGGTTCTGCTTACTGATACAATACTTATATGGTGGTGGGCCTCAGCTGCCCCGCTGAAAATGAATACTTCATAGGGTTACAAGGGTAAAGTTTTAAAAAATATATAAAGTGCCTAATCCAAAGTCCAGTGGGTAGCAGGCTCTCAATATCACTTCCCATCTTTCTTCCTACTTTTCATCTCTGATTCCAAGATCAGACATTGACTGTTAAGATACACTGACAAGTTTTACTTTGTGTCCTTCTTTTGTAGATGCTTCATTCCTCTTAAGCATTAACTTTTATCAAAAAGGTTATCGTGCAATTACGTAAGAGGTCTCTTCAATCACAGTGCATCCTCAGGCCTAAATGTTGCTCGGAGATCCAGGGAAATACAAACCCAGGCCAGGGATGGATTCTCCTGCTGATGGCCGATTACATGCATTGTGGGCTGAATTTTTAAAAATTTTACTCCACAGTTAAACTCTTTTTTCTCAATTCTGGAGCAACTGATTCTAACCTTGTGAGCACAGTCTACAATCTCACGTCCAATTTCAACCTATTTGACCCTAATTATGTACCTATACACCCCAATATTTAAACAGGGGATGAAAATCAAAACCTCTCCTTCAATAAAATATGTCCATTGTTGCCACTTCCCCGGGACGGATGGCTGAAGGAAATATGGGTCTGCTAATAAAGGCTCAGGAGACATTTATCCAGTCTGCTCCCTTCCTAACCCATTCTGGTTCCTATAAAAAAGCAAGGGCCACATTTGATAAGCCAGTTTAAAAGCTGTAAGTGACTGGAATGTTCTCAGGAGGGAAGAGCAGAATATGTATTCTACGGAGGAGATAATCGTTGTTGGGAGCTTTCCAGCGGCTTATTATTTGGACCTGAGAAGGAGCCACCCCTGAAGGCAAGCTTGGAAAGGCTTGCTGACGTAAAACTCCAGGCTGTGGAAACCCCAAATGGCCAAGAAGGTTTAAGTTTATTTTTTAAAAAACTATTGCTACGAGATGGTAATTAGGAGGAGGAACGACAGTAAGGAATCCCTGGTGTCTGTAGTGATAAACACCAGAGTGTGAGGCAGGAGTTCGGTAAAAGCTACACCTGCTCTTGAGAGATTTCAGTTAAAAACTCCGACTCAAAGTTCATCGTTGGGTACAAGACTTTAGCATCTCTGCTAGTGGCTTCCCGTCCTGACCACAGATTTCTTCTGTGCTGACAGGATCTGACACAAGAGAAGAAAAATCAAATGTAAGTTTATGAGTGCCTGCCTTTTCTCCAAGCTTAATGTATCCAGCATACAAGGGATGGGAAGAAATCTGAAATCCCTGACCTGTTGCAAGAATCCATCAACCAATAAAATAAATGAAAACTTGGAAAGATAATGGAACTCTTCAAGCTTTTAAGACTTTAAAAAAACAAACAAACAAACAAACGAGAGGGGCGATGGGGTGGGGAGGAACGCGGGGACAGCACCCAGGCCCGTGTCACGATCTTCCGCGCTCTGGGTCTTTGAGGACCAGGGCGACAGGAAAAGATTCCCTGGGGTTCGGAAGAGCCTGGCTCTGGAGCAGTCACACCCGGGGAAGGCGACACCAAGCAGGGCTCCTACTCTCCGAAAGGCTCCGAGTTGGGGGGACACAGGTCCTCAGCAGAGGCCCGGGGAAGGGAAGGCGGGAAGGGAGGGACGACAGCCGCTACCACGCGCCGCGCCCCGCCCGACCGCCCTGGATAGCCTGATGTTCGGCGCCCGGGTCCCGCAGCTGCACCGGGACTCAGACAGCTCGGGGCGCAGTGGGGACCCCGCGCTGCCCGCCTTCCCCGCGCCTGGGATCCCGCTGAAAACCGGGCACTCACCCGAGGCCGCCAGCGGGGAACTCACGACGCCTCCCACGAAGACCGCACCGGCGAGGACAGCAGAACCCCGGATCCCTCGCGGAGCCATCGCCCAGTCCCTTCGCCCAGCTTCCTGCGAGCAGCGTCCCCCGTTCCGGCCGGCGGCAGAGCTCCGCAGCCGGCGGGCTGGCGGGCGGATCTAGCGGCTGAGTTGCGCTGGACCCCCGCGCCGCCCCAAGCCCGCCCCGCCGTGGCCCCACCCCTTCCCCCGCCCACCAGGGCTCGGCACCGCCCCTTCCCACCGCCCGGAGGGACCCCTTGCAAGGCCCCGCCCACTTCAGCCCGGCCCCACCTCTCCCTGTCTTTCCCTCTTCATCTCCAAACACAGAAGCCTCTAGGATTAAGCGACCGCCCCGCCCCTCATGCCCCGCCCGATCTCTTCTCGCCCTGCTCTCATCTCCGCCTACAAGGCACCTCTCCCACAAGGCCCCGCCCACCTGGCCGGGCTCCGCCTCTCCTTGTGTCCCTGCTTCCGCTCCAAACCCAGCAGCTGCGCGGGCTACGGGACGGCCCCGCCCTTTTCCCCGCCCACCACAGCCGGGCCCCGCCTCTTGCCTCGCCCGCTTCCTTTCCAAACCCCGCCTGACCCTCAGCTGCCGGCCTAAGCGGGAGCCGCGGGCGGTGGCGGATGTGCTGCGGCTCGTCTTCGTGGGTTCTGGGACTGGGCAGCGTGGGAAGAGAAAGAGGGTTTTTGTTTTTTTAATCGTGTGCTGCATCTTGCAAATTCTCCCTCAAAGTAGCCCTTCAAAGTCTCCAGTCGCTTATTATCTCCTTACAGCCTTACAGTAGCTCTGTGAGGTATTATCTCCATTCCACAGCCCAGGAAGTAAACCCACGTTGTCTGGACCACCGTGATCTTTGTAATTAGCTCGCTGTCATTGCACTCGCTCATTGCTGTGTCCTCAGCGCCTGGGTCAGGGAGAGCACACCCGAAGAGATCAAAAGTCTTTTTCTGAAGTGGAAGCACGCAAGCATTGATTGGATTGGGAGTCTCTCTCAGTGATTCCCTGTTCACTGGCCCTTAGAGACTCCGCAAACAGGGCCATCCTACCTGCGCTTGAGAACCGTGGGCCTCCCCTGAGTAAAAGCTTAATGTGGGCCAGCAAGAAGGGTCTGGATGGAGACTGGCGGGTTTTCACAATGGGCGTCTTCCTGGGACTGGCTGATAGCCTTTAATTATTCATCCCTTTACTAGACCCTCCCTGCAGTCTGTTAAACTGTCACAAACATTTGCACTGATGTGAGCCTTACCAGTGACAGAAGGTCGGGACACTACAGGAGGCTGAGGGTGGAGGAGGGAACCCTTGCCCTTTGAAGCTAAGAGCAGTCCTGCCCCTCCTGTGCCCAGTTGGTGGCACATCCTGTAGTCCGGCAGGCTTCTCAGGCAGCCCTTCCCACTGTCCTATCAACCTAAAAACTGACTGTGAATGCAAAAAAAAGAGGTCCTTGTGGGTTCCTACCTAAAAAGGAGAGAAAATCCCAGGCCTAGAAATTAAACTATAAATTATTAATTGTAAATAAAACCAGCTACATAATTTGCAGTGCCCAGTGAAAAATGAAGAAGCAGGAATTTTCATTTAAACATCATTCACCATTTCAGCAGCAGAGCATTAAACAAATTCGGAAGCCCTTTGAACATGCAAAACTCCTAAACATGGTCACACTGCCAGTAAAGGTAGTCCTGGCTTGGGAACTATAACAAAATGGTTGTGTGAGGTTGTCTGTTCAAAGTATGAAGTATCACTTGAAAATTGAATAATGTTTTACATAGTGATTGAACTTACTATTTAAAAAGAATAATTTTTAACAACATATTTGAGTTGGATGCTTGCTTACAGCCCTACAGGAATAAAAATGCAATCCAGTCATTTAAATTGCAAGAAAATGTTGTTAATCATCTCCTAAGTTCTTGCTTTTCCTGATGAGTGATCCTGACAGCTCATATTTAGGATGAGCCAGGCCTGGAGCCTGAAACTCTAGGTATTTCCCCTCCCAGACTCTCCTCCTTGATGTAGATATCCTACTTTTACATAAACCCATAGTCATGTATCTGAACAGCTTGCCTAAGAAAGTCGGGGAAGAAAGGAGAAAGGAAAGAAAGAATGAAAATCAAGTTTAATTTATTTTCCAGGTCCTTAACTCTACAAATTTGTTTATATGAAAAAACAATCCACAAATGCATATCTAAAAGCCTGCTACTTTATTTTAAAAGACTCCTATGTGGTAGGAGTTCCCTTCCATATTATGAAGGCAATATCATATTTCTGCTGATGAAATATAGCTGACATTGCACAACTAAGTGTTCTCATTTCTTAAGAAATAAGATTAAAAGTAGATATCATAACAGTAGCTCTTATTTATTCATCCCTTAGACTTAGACCAGTCCTATGGTATTTTTCCTGTGTTCTTTCACCAAATCTTCATAAAGATGTTATATTTGAGAAAGTATTGTTAATGATATTCACTTCAAAGCTAAGGAGACTCCGATTTGAGAGAGTATGGCATTTAGGTGAGTCACACAGCTGCTCGCTGGCATTGCCAGTATGCAAATCCAGAATTTGCTCTCTGTAGGCCTGAGCTTGCAACCTCCATGTGTACAGAGGTGAAATGCAGAAAACTAATCCATCAGCTCCTCTCTTCCAGTATGAAGTCTCCTTCCACCCAAGTACTACCCAGACCTTGTGCTTGGCTTCAGAGATCAAGTGCGTTCAAGGTGGTGTGGCTACAGATCAACATCTCTTTCTCTTATTCTGTGATCATACCCTAGCCCAGCCTTTTTGAACTCTGTTCTGACAATAACTTTCATGCTTTTCCTTCAAGGAGAATAACTTATTCAATTTAGGAATGCATTATAAATCAGACTGCCTGGGCTTAAACTCACAAACCTATACAATGTGCTGTCTTTTGTGGATTTTGTTGATTTGTTTTCCCCAGTTTGTCTGAAAATTCATCATTTCCCTTAGTAGAAATCTTTCCTGTTTTCCTCTGTATAACTAAGGTGGTAATTTTCAGCACCATCATTTAAGTGTATAAGACTCCTCTGGCTGGTATTTACTCCAATTAATGTTGAACTAACACAGAAGGCTGTTATTGAATTTCTTTTTCTGTGAATTAGATATTGTCATCTAGCCTTTTGAGAGGTTATACCTACGGGATATGCTTACAATTCTTTAAAAGGTATGTCTGCAAGGAATAAAATAGTGTTTTATAAAATCTAGGGCTACTTTGATCTGACAAGTACCTAGTGTGTTGCTAGTAGTAGACTGAAAGTAGCAGGTTAAAGAAAAAGATTACTGTAAGTTTAATAAAAGATGATAAATTTCTTATAGAAATTTTAAATGTACCTGGATGAAAGGAAACAGCTACATAGTGAAATAGAAATGATTAATTGCTGGGACTGGAGGTGTAGCTCAGTGGTAGAGCAATGCCTTGTGTTCAGTCCCCAGCACAGCAGAAGAGAGAGAGACAGGGACAGAGAGAGAGACAGAGAGAAAGTTAATGGTCCAGGGTCCAGGGGACAGAGCCCTGCTAATGACTTCCTCACTCTGTGACTCTCCAAGTTTCCCTTGGGTTCGTCTTCTTACTCATAAAATTCGGAGAAGGGGAGGTAAACAGAATAATTTCTAAAGGTTCCTATCCAGCCTTAAGATTCTATACTGTAATAAATAACCAAATAAGATGGTCCAAAAGTCAGGCATTCTCAACACAGTGGACCTTCTTGGTTAAGTAACTCTGTTGTGGAGGGATGTTGTGTGCACTGCAGGATACTGAGTTGCATCCTTGGCCTTTATCAACTAAATGCCAGTCACACCCTGTTCCATTTGGGACAACCAAAAATGTCTCCTGATAGTATCAAGTGTCCCAGGTGACAGATGCAAAATCACTGCAGTGTGAGAACCACTGCGCTAAGGAGTTCCAAGAAGGACTGTAACAGGAAGCTCTGACAAAAGCTTCACAGAGCAGGTATAACTTGAACTTGAGGCTCAAAGGAAGTACAGAACTGAGACTGGTAGAGAGACGAGGGAAGTATAAGAGCAACATATGTGAAAGAGTTAGCAGGATGAATGGAGCACAGTCATTCATGTGTAAGAGGGAGAGACCAGGGCGGCAGTAACTGTGGGTACTAGCTGATATAGTTATAATAGTTGATAAAAGGACAATGGGGAGTTTCAAATGCACAGACAATTGTCATACATTATAATAAATAGCTATCATCAAAATAGGTTGGGGGAAAACTACTCCCATTGTTCAGATATTTTGCATTCTAAATCAGGAAGCCTCAGATAAGAAATCCTAATTTTGCCAAATTGTTCCGTATAAGGCGGAGGAATATGATCCTCAGTAATGGTGTCCTTCAGCTCTATCCACTTCCCTGGATCACCACACTGAGTTGTTTCACAGGTACACAGTCACCTCACAAGTAAGCGACTCAGGTTATTTGTCGCCGGAGCTTCAAAGGGTGGACATAGCATTGCTATTGCTCTCAGTAAAGACCAAGAAAGAATTACAATAAGGAGTCCCGTGGCTTAGGACCATTATAATCCACAAATGCATCTATCAGTGGATAAATTCTGCAAGGTGTCTGTTTCAGAAAGCCTCCTTTGGGTTGCAGTCAACATAAACATAAACACTAGTTCAATGAATAGTAAATGTGTTATAGTATTATGTAAAGGTACAGCATTCACAGATATGAAAAGCCGAGGCCTCCACAGCTGCTTCCTGCCCACTCCCCACTAGGCATGGCCTCCATAGATTGGCTAAGGACTGGTTTCCTTTGATTTAGGAGAACGTGAGGCTGGCCAGCCAGGAACTCTACGTATGATGGCTCTTCACTCTAGAGAGAGACATTGGACATGATCCTCCCATCAACTGATAAATTCTGTATGAAGGAGTATTACAGAAGTCAACAGAATGAAGAGTTTTCCGAAGAAAGAGATGATTGTCAGTGTCAGGTACATAGTAAAATAAGGACTGAAAAGTTATCTAGCAAGTCAGAGAATAGGGAGATTTGCAGAACATTATTAAAGGGTATTAGTGGTGGAGGCCAAAGGGTGGTGGATGAGGAAGGGAAAATTGTAGTAGAGTTCTTTTTCTAGAGGTGTGGCTGAGGGAAAAGAAATGGAGAACTCGAGGGGCCCCTGGGCTCAAGAAAATGTTTTTATGCAATCAGATTTTATGGGACAACTGGAAAGTACATACAGAGAAATATGTGGAGAAATCAGAGACAGTAGGATAACTAAGGTAACAAAGTCCAGAGGAGCTTCAAGGAGTATGGTGCTCAGTGACCTCAAACAAAAGGCAATGAACTCTGAAACTGGAGAGAAGGCAAAAGAAAGACACAAATGTGAATACATTTGTGGGTGGAGAACAAAGTTGAGTTCACATGAACAGGGGCAACGCCTTCTGGACGGATGGGAATGATACAAAAAATCTGAGAAGACTACGGTCAGAGTCCACAGTGCAGGTGTCTGGCCATGTACTGCATAAGGGTGCGATGTATTAACTTATCCAGAAAGTGAAAGCTAGAGATTCTGGTCAAGTTTTGGGAAAGCAGAGGAAAGCTCCCTCCTACACATATGTATCCTGTCGTTAACACACACACACACACACAAGCACACACATTCAGGGATACATGCGTGGCCGTGTCCTATGCCAGTCATGTTCTCAGCATCCCTTAACGTTACTTCTCCTGCCCTCACTCATGCCTACCAGGCTGCAGCCCTGCTGGAGTATAGATAGCACAGTGTGCAGGCTGCTGACACTGCAGAGACCCAGCAAGGGAGGAAGTGGTTGTAAGAATGCTGGCACATACGTGTGTGAGGCAGGGAGGCTTCCTCCTGGGACTCTGGAAGCCCCCTGTCCTCCTACCCACTGAGCAGGACTGTCCAGATTGAGCAGTAGTCTCATAACAAACTAGCTGGAAGAAGGGGCCTTTTATTGGCTGCACATCACTGCAGTACGGCTGGTGGGGCTCTCGAATTTGTCACTCTGCACGATTGCCTGATGCTCTGTACCCATGCCTGGCAGGCCAGGACGGGAATGCAGGGGCAGCTTAAGAGATAGATGCAGGTGGAAGGTTTTCCCCAGGAAGGAGTCTGATATTTTGGAGGCTTTACAAAGTATTTCACAATTCTGAAAGGTAAAGGGTTTGGATGACCGGCGTTAGGGCAGGCTGGGCGAGGTCACGTAAGGACAGAGGTGCTGCGAGACTTTGGAATGTCTGTCTGGCAGTCTATGAGGTATGAAACCAGGATAATTGGGTAGAGGGCTTAAGAGAGCAGAAGGAAGGGTGGTGCCTTTCCAACCTAGGCTTGCTGCCAATTTCTTTAGATTCCCATATGGGCCATTCTGCTGCCAAGACCCAGGTTAGTAACATAAATTATCCTTTTCTTCCTTTCAGCATTGCCAACAAGTTAGTCCACATGGCCAGCCTCCTGGTACCTGCTGCCACAAACTCTATCCTTGCATAGAGGATGATCTCACCCCACCTTGGGTTCAGAATAGACCACCATATCCATCCTCAAATCTCCCACCTCCGCGACACCCCGGAGCAGAGCAGGTGGCCCCCTGGGATGTTAAGAGTTTTCTTGAAAGGGCTACACACAACCTAAGAAAAGATAAGAAAATTGGGAAGATGAGCAAGTTACAAAGATTGTGAAAACTTACAAAATGTTTGTGCAGTCTAAGCTGGACTATAACTATGAGTTTCATAGATCAACATGGAGTTATTTCTAACTATGTGAAATGACATTGTTTCTGCAAATAGAAATGTAATGCAAGACATGTAGGTGGTTATAAATATCCTGGTAGAATATTTATATCAGAGTTACAACAGAAAAGGATGGGTAAAAATAATTTTAACAATTTATTTAATCCCATGTAGCCAATATATCATTACAACCTATAATCAAAACTTTTAAATTACTAATAGAATGTTTAATATTCTTTTTTACCACATTTTATGTCACCTTTCTGTTGGTGGGGCAAAATAACTGATGTATACAACTTTAAAGGAAAAAGACTTATTTGGGCTCACAGTTTCAGCTGTTTCGGTCCATGGCTGGCTGGCTCCAAAGCAGAATGTTTCAGTTACTTTTCTCTCATTACTGAGACAAAGTACCCAGCATCCAAAGTTCTTTAGCTTTGGAAGGGAAGGTTTATTTAGCTCACAGTTTGTACAGATTTCAGTCCATAATCCACTGGCTCCAAAGGAGGGTGTTTCATGGCAGAGGGGCAACCATTCATGGTGGCAGAAGACAGCAATAGCATGCACGCATGGGAGAGAGAGAGAGAGAGAGAAAGAAAGACAAGTCTCTTTCTGTCCCTTATATTGTATCCAGGTGGTACCAATCCAGTCAGTGGACTGATCCAGCAACCCAGCACCCTTATTCCTAGCATTAAATCATGAATTAGTCACACACTCGATTCATCCACCTCTGAAAGAGCACCATCTAAAATTGCATTAGGCTTTGGGGAACATCTAGACACAAACCATAACAGCAAAACATCATGGCAGATGGGCCTGGCAGAGGAAAGCTACCAAACTCGTGACAGCCAAGTAAGAGAAAGAGCCAAAGAGGAAGGGGCCAGGGACAGGATATTGTCCCCAAGGTCACACCCCATAACTACCCAGACACGCCCAGGAGTGTGTTTTACTAATAATCTCCTAAATGTCTCTTAAGCCAATCAGGTTGACAATCAATATTAGCCATCCCATTATGTTTTAAAATCTAGTATTTTACATTCACAGAACACCTCAATTTGGACTGACCACATTTCAAGTAGTCAGTAGCCACATGGACCTTTCAGTATCACATAGGCCAGCATTCTAGTCCGTGTACCCAAGGAGTCTATAATCAAAGAATTTAAGAAGATTATGGACTCGGATAGTAAAAACTACAACTTTATTTTTAATAACATCTTTATTTTTAATAATATATTTTAATAACCTTGAAGTAAAATTTGGCATTTCCTTTAGTTATAAATGAAGCAACAAACTAGAGTCATATTAATAGTACCTGTGACACTGGCACCAGCAGAATTACAGATGTTTTCTTATCACCTTATAATCATGCAGAGATCTCAAAACCCTGAGTGGCTCTATCATTATTTAAAATTTATTTTGATATTTAAAGTTATACATAGATTAACAAGATCTTAAAATAAAACTTGTTATTTAATATGTAAAGAGACGCATATATCAGTTCATCACAATTATCTTAAATATTGGAAAGATAACGTTTAAATGTAGCTTGTTTTCTTTGTAACACTCTATACTTTCTATTATGAATATGATAGCTGACAAGAGGTTGACATGATTCTGACAAGAGGTTCCCTGGGCTCCAGGAGTCAGCTAAGGGTACCCAAGTTACATAAGCAGGTACGTGCAGGCCCAGATCTGGAGCCTGCCTTCACATAAGGAATTTCTCCCTGCAAAGGTTATTTTTCCAGGTGCTGCTCCTGTGGAAACTGCTGCAATTATAAACAAAGCTTGAGGAATATAGATAACTTTATTTAGTGGTTACCTAACCACAGCATCCTGCAAATGTATTCTGTGGGGCTATTTCTTTGCTTGCTCTCAGATAAAATGTAAAGCAAAACTCTGAATTTTCCTGGTACTTTCAAGGAAATAAATCTACCCAGAAAATAATTTTAAGTTCAGCTCCTTAGAATGCCTGCATTGGGGGCTGGTGTCACCAAGTGCCCCAGACACTGCAGTGCACCATACACAGGATGCCTCAACTTCCTCAGGCTGCAGCAGGTGTTGCACCTGAAGGCCCTCGGCTGACTGGCTCTGTGGAAATTGCCCTTAGCAAAGGAAAAATCACCCAACATCATGACTCCTCTTCAGGGACAGCCATTATCTGTTCACTGGTAAACGGAAGTGCCAGGATATGGTGCATCCTTTTCCAAGGACGGCTGAGGAGGAGAACCCAGCTCCAGGACTGCCACACAGGAAAGGCTGTGGGCCCTGTTGCAGCTATGTCTCAGTCACTGTCTTCCCTTCTCCTGCCTGTCCCCTTTCTTCCCCCAACACACCGCATGCATGCAAAACTCTACCTCTGGGTCTGGGTTCTGGGGAGCCTGGACTCTTTCCTTCATGGCCAGGTCCTCCTGCTCCTCATTCCCCACCCTGTGTGTTGCCGTTTTGGTTTGGTTTTACTTTCATGCAGCTTGGGCTGTGAGGGAAAGAGAAAAAAAAGAGGGAAGATGGTTTTCATTAGAGCCAAATGGTACTGGAAAGTGATAGAAGCAGACATTTCCCTCCTGAGAATTTTCGTGGATTCTCTGGAGACATCTCCACGTGCTCTCTGCCACTTCTACACAGCCCTTTGGTCCCAGGAACCTTTTTTCTGCTCTTCTTCTTAAAGAAGCATAGCATCTGCTCTGGCCATCTTTCCATTCTTTCCATGATCTGCCGACCATGGTCTGCTTGCAGCTTCCTTCCCTGAGGGCTGCTCATCCCTTCTGAACACCTTTGCAAACACAACCTAGGACCTCTTACTGCTTATGCTTCAAGACTATATGTCTCTTCCTACAAAGGGATTGGTTTCAAGCAAAAGACCTTGGAGGAAGAGAATCTGCGTCGGTGTGGTTGGCAAAACAGTGGCCCCCTAATCCCTAGAATCTATGAATTAGGTAACATAGCACAAAGGCCATTAAACTATAGTTGAAATTAAAGTTGCTAATCAACTGACTTTAAAACAGGGAGAGTATGTTATGTGAGCAGACCCAATGTAATCAGAAAGGTCCTTAAAAGTGAAAAAGGGAGCTGGGAAGGATGGCACATGCTTGTAATCCTAGTGTTCAGGCAGCTGAGCCAAGAGGATCTCAAGTTCAAGACCAGCCTGGACTACACAGCAAGATCCTGACTCATAAAAAACAAAAAGCTGGGTTCAGAACAATGAAGTCAGTCAGGGGAATACGTGATGAAGGGAGAAAGACCCTAAGAGATGTACCATTGCCAGCTTTAAAGGTAGAAGGAGAGCCCTGAGCCAAGGAATGTGAGAGAACTTTACAACCAGAAAAGGCAAGAAATTCAGTTTTTCCTGGTGCTTCCAGGGGGAAACACAGGCCCACTTATGCTTTCATTTTAGCCCAGTCAGACCTGTCTCACATTTCCCTCTAACACAATTGTGGGATAACAAATCTGAGTTTTTAAGCTAAGTTGATGTCTTGGTTACTTTTCTCTCATTGCTAAGACAAAATACCCGACACCCAAAATTAAGGAAGAAAAGGTTTATTTAGCTCACAGTGTGTGGAGGTTTCAGTCCATACTTGGCTGGCTCCAAGGCAGAGTGGCACATGGCAGAGGGCAAAAGTTTGTGGCAGCAGGAAAACAGCAAAAGCAACAAAAGCAAAAGGGAGGAGGGGAAGCAGAGGGCAGGATCTTTCCCTCCCTTACACTGTATACAAACTACCCACCCCAGGGCAGGTGTAGCACTCACACCCATAATCCCAGCACTGGACCATGGATCAAAAATAAAATCTAGACGCCCACCTCATGACTGCATGAGGATTTAGGGGAACATTTGGACACAAACCATAACAGTTGGTGAACACATTTTACAGTAGCAACAGGAAACCAGTATAGCAGGGTTACTCAGCCCCTCACAATGGCTCTTAGAGGGCTGGAGAGGCTAAGACTGTGGACCTCTTGAACTCAACCCGTGGGTCCTGCCTCGGAAGCAACATCTGGGTGTGTGTGCAGGAATCTGGAGTTGTAACCTTTGAGCAGCACCCATGTGGTGCTGAGGGCCTAGACCACCCAGGGGTCCTAGGAGTCCTGGAAAGTGTCTGCAGCTTTCAAAGAATCCGGTCATTGTCAGTACTGTTGCAGGACCCAAAATAAAGAACAGCTACACTGACCCGTTTCCTCTCTGCCACTGTCTCTCGCTCATGAACTAAAATCAGGACCATTTTAGTGTCACTGCAAACTTTTATTGAAAAAATAGCACACGGCTACAAATGCTGAAGCTGGTTATATCTGTCGTTATATTCCTTGTATTTAACAGTTCCCAGGGTTGAACTTATTATCCACTCGATAGTATTTTGTTGACATAGTATCTTCAAGTTTCTTTGTGATGTGAATAAACCCAAAGTCCTGGGATAACCATGTGAATTTAAATAACAATCTAAGCCAAGCTTATTATGCCAAAACTGGAAAGTAAAGAACAAATGAATGGCGCCTTTTTTTCCTCTAATGAACTTTAGCATAATCTGAGTCAGAAACATAATGAAACTATTAGTTCCAATTTTTCTAACAAAGCTTTGTATTCAAAACTGACATTTGCAAACTTAGCACAGTTTGTTTCTACACCTTCTGTTATAGTTGAAGACTGTTGGAAATGCTAAGTAGTTTGGTTACGGCCTCGAAGAAACAAAACAGACTGAAATGTCACTTGGAGAAATAGGTTCCCGGACCTTTGTTAAGCAGTTGACAGCTAAGTAGGAAAAAATATTAGATAATATTATGGAATATTATGGATAAAATATTGGATAATATTATGTTAAATGTTGTGTTAAATATTTAAATGTTAAATTATCTTCAGAGGGAGATTAAATTACTGATCATCAAATGACCTGGAGTGGACTTGGCCTTCTCTTAGTCAGTAGTAAGGACTCTAGCTGTAAGAAGGCCCCCCCAATAATTTTCTGTATGTTTCAGATTTTATTCATCTGTCTACCCACATCTCAAATATTTGTACTTTTATTGTTTTTCTTTTTTTTTGGTACTGGTAATCAAACTCAGGACCTTGCACTTGCTAGGCAGGCACTTATGCTACTGAGCTATATCCTCAGCCCTATTTTTACTTTTAAAAAAATCTTTCTGGAAACTAAATAATACAAACAGCTCTTTTTTGAAATATTGAAAAATATAAACACTATATAAGTTAGTTGTGAAGAAATTGCAGTATTGAATACATCTTAGTGGGTTTTTAAAACTAATATTATATAATTACTATTTTTTCATGTCATTCAACGATCCCCCAAATCATGATTGGACTGACTGTAAAATACTCACCATTCTTTTGCATCAGATATCTATATTAATTCCCGTGACACTCTGAGAAGCAGTCTTGTTCATTGACCATCAGCTGCATATTTATATTATTAAAGACATGCCTCTAGAAGTAACTTTAAATATTCTTAATGCTCTTATGGATACAAGAATAAAGAAAAGCTCATTTCATTCCAAGACTGTGCAAGATTCTTCCCAGATCTTACTAATTAGACCTTCTCAAGCAGTAATATTACAAAATAATGTTTGCAATAATAAATTATTCTTTATCTGTACTACTATGTATCAATAGCTACATAGGCATTGAATGCTTAAAATATGAGAAATGAGGGCCTCTATGCCAAACTTCACTTAGTTTTAGTTAACTTAAATCTAAATGTTTTCATTGGCCACTTTAGTGAACAACACAGTGGGGAAAAGCAGAACATACTTGACTGTCCCTGGGGTTTGCCTAGTAGTGTATTTTTAAAAGATTCAACTTTAAGTGCAACAGCCAAGTTAAGTTCTCTTTCATTATTCGTGTGTGAAAAGTTGATTTTTAGCTATGAGCACTCTCCCCTGCCTAGTATTTAGCTTAATGATAAGCTCTGATAAATAGCAACATACAAATAGTATCCAACAACCCAGACAACCTGTATTTCTACAGAAGTTGTGACGATTCTGAGTACTACAAAAGGCCTAGACTCTTAAGAAACTACATGTGACAAAGACCAATGATATTATTCAGATTCTGTAAAGTAGTTTGAGATATAATAAACATGTAACATGCCTCAGAACACCAGAGAGATTTGCAAGACTGCCCCAGAAAATACTGCTAAGTGTTCCACCTACTTTGTTGTTTCTAGTTCACATGTAGAAAGAATTGAAATGGGATTTGGGTCCATATTTGGGGAAAAATTCACAAGCTTCATATTTTTAGGAAAAACTGCCTTTGAGTTACAGTCTTACCTAATTCAACTTTACTTCTGCTCTGATCATCAATCACTTGACTGCTGATTTCTGCCAACAGCAGCAAAGGCCTCAGAAGCCTCTCGCCTTCTCCCCCTTGAAATGTCCTCCTGCCTCCCAGCTGCCTTCCTTTCACCAGGTGGCCTCTATCTCCCTGTCGCACTGGCCTGTAGCATCCTGCCCATGCCTTCCAGCCACCCCCACCACATTCCTCACTTGTTATTCAGGGCCCTCTTTCTCCTCTGCAGTATAAGCTCCTTGAGGTTGAAGATTATGCACCAAGGTGTCCTCCTCCTAAGTATCTACAGTTTCTAGCATTTACTTAGCAGGGCTCCACAAGTCCTGGATGAATGTATGAATTTATTTGCTCTTCACATGAAGGTTTTTGTGCCCTCGGTAGACAAGAAACGTGAGGCCGAGGGGGTCCCACAGCTCAGATGTGGGAGAACTGGGATCTGAACCAAGTTCTTCTTACTTCAAATCCAGTACCCTTTCTATTACCAGAGAGTTCCCCACTCATTTTCTCCTTCAGGCTGGCACTGAGCATTTCTCTATATTCTCGGACTGAAGGGTACACAGGCAATGGACACAATTCCTGTACAACACGACTGTGATAGGAAGACCTGAGGCTGCAGGAAAGAGACAAGCAAGAATGGAGTCCAGTGCTGTTCTCATTCCGAGGGAGCTGCCACACTCCCTCCAACCTCAGAAAGCAAGACGGTACTCTGCAGCCACCTTTCCTTATACTACCTCTCACAGCTCCATGCAACTGCTTTTTAAAGTTCTATGTGGAAAATTGTGAGACTGTAGTAATCACCCTTCTGCCACTACTGCCCTATGGATTCTGCTTCCGTTAGTCAAATGGTATCACTGCTTATTTGACGACATAGCTCTCCAAATTAGAATGCAACGGGATTTTCGATTCACCTCTTTCTTGATATGCAGAAGTTAGGTCAAGAGGAGTGAGAAGACTATTCAAGCTACATGGTGTTGTCGCGAGAACAATGCTATTGTGCTTCTGTCCACAGCCTGACTCTTTCTACAATGTCCAGACCCCACGCTGTAGTAGTCACACCCTCCCAAACACAAAGCCCCTTCCAGTCCCGGGAAATGCTGTACTCTAATTACCACAATTTGTGACTGTTCCCTCTCTACTTGTTTGCTTTTTGTCCACCTTCCTCATTAAAATATTTGCTTTGCATGTCAGAGAGTGTTGCATGATCATCTCGTAAAGATCCTTTTCTTTCCTACATGGCAAACTCCTACCGACCCTTCAAAACTTGGCTCAAGTATTTCCCCCTCAGGGAAATCTTTATAGATCTCACCAGCCAAGGTGAGAAAGCTTTGTGCCCATAACCACTCATTTCCATCACCCCCATACCTCAACCCCTGGCAATCACTAATCCACTTTCTATTGCTATCAATTTGCCTATTCTGAACATTCATTTCATATAAATGGAATCATTCAATATGTGGCCTTTGGGTCTGGGTCTTTTCGTTTTGCATAATATTTTCAAAGTTCTCATCTCTGGTTGTAGCATGGATCTTCATTTCTTGTTGTGATTGAATCATATTCCATGTGTGGACATGCCATATTGTTTATCCATTCTATCTGTTGACAGACATTTGTGTTTCTATTTTTTAACTACTCTGCATAATGTTGCCAGGAACTTTTGTGTACATATTTTTGTGTGGACATAGGTTTTCAAATCTTTTGAATACGTGCTTGCATTCTCTTATAGCTCAATCATACACACAGTTCAAAGCTTTGTAGATATCAATTGTTTGCAGTTAAAAGTAACCCTCGCTTTTTAAAAAGCCAGCTGTCTTACATCATGAAGTAACCTGGGCACCTGGGGAAGGGTAATGTTTCCGTGTGTGATGCACATTCTCTCTTTACATTCATCTTCCCAGCTAGCAAATGATACCCACCTTTCCACAGTGGTGCTAGTACAGAAACAAAACACTGCTTAAAGCCTCAGAAAGCGTCATGGAATCACAACAAAATGTCACATGCTTCAAATGACACAATGAAATGAGGTGAAAACTGTTGCTTTTAGGAGTGGTGGTTGAGGTGGGGTAGCCAATAGGACACAAAGTACATGCTATCATCTTTCCCTGCTGTATAGCCCTGACAGCAATGCTGCAGTCATAGTAATAAAGGCATGTTTCCTATTCTTTCATTCTCTCTCTCTCTCTCTCCCCTCTCTCATTCGCTCTTTCTCTCCAAACATCTCTCTCTCTCCCTCCCTCCCTTCTCTCTCACTCCTATTTTTAATATTTTAAAAGAATCAATAAATAGATGAGTGGATTCTTTTGAGTAAATATATAGCATACACTATTTAAAGGCTTATAAAAAGATTTATGTGTGCCTACCAACCCAACTGAAGAAACAGTATTACCAAAACTTTTGAAGTCACTCTGTTTTCCCCCCAAAGTATTCACCATACTGAACTTTGTGATAAATTTGTTATGCAAGTATTACATTTTTGTGTATCTCTAAGCAGTATGTTTAGTTTTATACCTTTTAAACTTCAAATACACAGCATCCTACTATATTCTGCCACTTTCTTTTTTAACTCAATATTCTGTTTGTAACTAATTCATACTGGTACATTTTGCCTTGGTTTACTCCCATCCGCTACCCCATTTTATGTAAATACTATAAATTATTTGTTCTTTTGATGACAGCCAGGTGGATGTGTGCATTTTTTCTTTCATGAAAAAGGTTGTTACGAACATTCTGATACATATCTGCAATATGCATTTTTCTAAGATATAAACATACAAGCACACACAGGAGTGGAACTGCTGGGTTGTGAGGTATTTTGGCCATAAGATAATGGTAAATTATTCTCCTAAGTGGTAATCCAGTTTGCATTACTACTGTGTTAGGATTTTCCCTTGTTTTATATCCTCACAAACTCTGGTATTGTCAGACTTCTTAATTTTGCCTGTCTGGTAGTTAAAATAGCACCCATATCGGTTAGTCACTAGTACATGCCAACTACCCCATGACTTGGTCTTTTCAAACAGTAACCATTTGTTATTTTTCATTAGTTCTGGGCATGATAAGTTGTTTTTCTGGGCAGGACCAGGCACTGGAGATTTCAGCTGAACTTGCTGTTGACCTATGGAGAACTGGTGGTCACCAGGGATCTGGCTGGCCTAGGACAGCCCAGGACTCTGCAGGGGGTCAGCACAAGCTTGTCCTCATAGCTAAGCAGAGGAGCACAAGAAAGAGTGGAAACATGTAATTCCTTGTACAAGTTCTGCTTGTGGTCTGCGCTTGTCCAGTTGGCTACGTTCAAGGGCCGAATCAGCAGAAGGGGGCACTAGCAAGCATGAAAACTTAAGGCCACTAGTACGCTCAACCCACTAAAGTTGTTTTAATTTTGTTTGTTTGATTACTATCAAAGTTGAGTATCTTTTAATATATTTATTAGCCACTTGTTTCATCTTCTGAAAAGCTTCTGCGTGTCTTTTTCCACTAAGATTTCATCTTTTTCATATTTATTCAAAGGAGCTCATTATTATTAAACTAAATGCTGACCCCCTGTCAAGTATATGTATGTTTCAAATATCTCCTTCTGGTTTCTATCTTTTTTACATTTCTTTTTCTTGGTGCCTTTAATAAGGAAAACATTTGCACTGCACTGTAATCAAGTCATATGTTTTTCTTTTAAGAGTCAGGGTGTTGCTATGTAGTTCAGGCTGGCCTGGAACTTACAGCAATTGTCCTGTCTTAGCCTCCCAAATGTTGAGATTAAAGGCAGGTGCCACTGTGCCCAGTCCTGCTTTTTTTAAATTGTGGTTTGGTTTGTGTTTGTTTGTTTGTTTGTTCAGTGGGAGGGTTAAACCCAGGGTCTCACACATGCTGTCTATATACTTTAGCACTGAACTACCCACTCCCAACCCTATATCTTTTTAAAAATCTTTTTTGTTGTTGTTGTTTTGGTTTTGGGTTTTAGGGTTTTTGTTTTGTTTTGTTTTGTTTTGTTTTTGAGACAAGATCTTGCTTTGTAGTGCAGGCTGGCCTTGAACTCACTATGTAGCCCACACTGGCCTCAAACTCACTGTGATTCTCCTACCTCAGTCTCCCCAGTGCTGGGATGACAGGCCTGCGCCACCACGCCCAATTCCAGAATATCGGAGCTGGGGATTTAGCTCAGTGGCAAAGCGCCTGCCTGGCAAGCGCAAGGTCGTGAGTTCGGTTCCCGGTACCGGAGAAAAACCAAAAAAAAAACCAATTCCAGAATATCTTATATGTGAAATCTCTCCATATTCTAAACCATTAGGATATTTTCTCCCAATTTAAAAAAAGTTTACCTTTTACATTCTGATCTCTAACGTATCAGGACTTGATTGTTGTGCCTGATGTGAAATAGGATAGCAACTCTGACTTTATCCTGTTGGGGAAAATATTTATCCTTGTACTCTCCCCTTTGCCCATTAACCTACCTTCCGTGCTCTGTCTGTTATAAATCCAGTTTCCAGGGGGCTGGGGATTTAGCTCAGTGGCACAGCACCTGCCTGGCAAGCGCAAGGTCATGAGTTCAATTCCCGGTACCAGAGAAAAACCAAAAAAAGAAAAAAAAGAAATCCAGTTTCCACAACTGTCTATAATCGGGCTCTCTGTTTATTCCACCAATTGCTTGGTGTTTGTGCCCTGTAACTGTAGCTTTATAATAAGTTTATTATAAGTTTTATACCAGCTTTTACAGTTTTTTTTCTAAGTATTTACCCAGCTTTCTTGGATTTATTGATGGTCCTTTAATTTAATTTTATTCTTTTGTGGCTGTTGCAGATCTCTTTTTTTAATGGGCACTCTTAAACTGCTGCTAGTGCAGAAATACAATTTTGTAGTATCCTTTGTATTTCCATAAGCACAATCACATTATCTGCAAATACTTATACCTTTACATTTCCCTTTTCAAACTTGAAAGCTTGCTTATTTTTGTTTCGTGACTCTGGCTGTGTCCTCTGGTTCAAATGAATAGGTGAAAAATGGCAATAGTGGCATCTTTATTTTGATCCTCATCTTAAAGGGAATGCTTCTATCCCTTCACTAATATTTTTTTCTTTTCTTCATTGCATCATTGCTCCAATTAGTTGACTTAGAATCGTAAGAAATATGCTTCAACCATAAGAAGTGTCTATGTTTGCTGATTTTTAGTGCTTTCACAATTGCACAGCAGTTTTTGTTTGGTTTTGTTTTGGAGTCAGGGTCTCTCTATTGTTTTTCAATCCTCATTGTTTTCTGAGTGCATTGGACATGATTCTCTTTTGTTTGTGGTTTTCTTGTTGTTGTCAGGTTGCTGGAGGTTTTTATTTTGTTTTTGTCTTGTTGTAAGTGTGGTATTAGGAATTAAACTCAAGGCCTCTGCACTGAACTCCATACTCAGGCCTTTTTCAAAATCTTGAGATCTAGTCTAAGTTGCTAAGTTGCTCGGGCTGGGCTGAACTTGTGATCCTCTTGCCTCAGCCTCCCAGAGTGCTGAGATAACAGGCATGCACTGCCATGCCCAGCAACGATTAAGATTTTAATGTTATTTTTTCTCTTATATTTTTTGCCTCTTCAATATCATTTCAATTGTTTTCACAGTTCTGGCCTTTTTCAAATGATAAACTTTCCCAGTATTCTTATGCTTCTTTTATCTGTTTGTCTATAGCAGTGTTATAATTGTGTCTTTCCAACCTCTAAGTTTTTAACAAGAGACTAACCGAAAAGAGAAGGAAATTAAGATTTATTAATTTTAATTAATAAATTCAATTTGTCTGACAGCTCTGAGTCAAAGATACTATTAATTTTAAGGTGCACCCTTGTTTTATATGCCATTAAAACAGAAAACATGACTGATTGAGCTATGACAATATACTTTCTTATCACAAGAAGAAGTCTGAATTCTGAAACCAAGTCTGTCTTACACCAAAACTTATGCTGCCTTTTTCAAAAGAGCCGACAATTGGCTCATGCTCATTGTTAGTTCCAACAATAATCACTGCCAGCTACTTTACTATTAGCCTTTATACCTATTACACAGTCTAGTGGAGCACATTGTCTTTGAAAAACTTACATCTTTATCAAGCTTTTTTTCCCTGTTTCAGTCTTTCAGCCATGAATAAGCTTCCTCCTGGCAGACTTTTGAATATCAGTTAACATTGAATCCCATATTTTACAGAGAAAGGATATAACATAAGATCCCAAGGGCAGGCTCTGGCATCCAACTCCTTTGGATATGTTTTCCATATCTGTAGAACAGGGAAAATTGTTATGTAGGGTACAGAGCTGTCAGAGGAATTAAGTGGGATAATGCCATATAGCACTTAACTGCTTAGCACGTAATTAGCATGCAATAAATATTAGTCACTTTTCTTTTTTTTTTTTTTTTTTTGGTTCCGAGGATCAAACTCACAACCTTGCGCTTGCCAGGTAGGCACTTATGCCACTGAGCTATATCCCCAGCCTCTAGCCACTTTTCCATTTGGCCTTGATTAGAGGTTGCACACCTCCTCTACCCCTACCCCCACAGCTCCATGCTGAGGATCAAACCCTCGGCCCCATGTGTGCTAAGCGAGTGCTCCACCAGTGAGCCTCTGTACTTTATTTTCATATCAGACATTTTTCAGTTTCCCACTTAACAACTAGAGAGTGAGTACAATGATTTTACTATATTTTTACTGTGAGTAAAGCAAAAAGCCAAATTAAACTGTTTGCCTTGTCACCTGCCGTAACTACTTTAGGACTGCAATTGTTCTGAAGCGGCAGAGACGGTCACCTTATAAAACCTCATCCTCCTTCTCACCTCTTACCTACATGAACAGGAACCCTGAGAACTGAACTAGTACAGATCTAAGTCCCGGTCTCCCTTCCCTAGTGAGTCAGCTAATTTAAGTTACCTAGTAGTTTCTGCGATGCAAGGAACAATTGCGAAGAAAGCTGGCAAGCTTCCAAATGCCTGGTCAAACAATTTCAATAAAAATATAAGTGTTTATGTTTGAGCCACAGCGTTTCTTGAACTTCGCTCTGGGTAGTGGATGGCTCTGTTCCTTTCCCAAGCTGTCTGCTGACCTGCCTCTGGCAGGGCTTTTCTGGTCTTACTAATGTGAGAGGCATCGCAGTCTTTGCCCTTGGAGTTAGCTTCTGTCCCTTAGTTCATCTGATCCTCACGTCCACCTCACAAGTAGTTTTATACACAAATCTTACAGTCCTGTTAATTGCTATGCTTCAAATTGTAGAGCTATTTCTATTCAGTACTGAAAATAGAACTCACTTCTAGTGCCAATTAGATGCGAACCCTGCATTTCTCTTTCCCTAACCCCACGTTTCTGTGTGGAGAAAAAAAACCAAACAAACAAAACCCAGCAGCAACAGAAAAGGTACAAATAAAGCAAAGGCCCTTTGAATTCAGAACTAACTTAAATCACCTGTACCTCCAAAGCTGCCTGCTTTTCTATTATTCTTATTTCTTAAAGATCACCTCAGAGAGAGTTTATTTTCCTTTGAGTACTTGATCTGCTGGAGCAGAAAGAAACTAGAGAGGCAAACAGGGTTCCAGAGGGAGAACCAGCTGAGAGGGAGGATGTCAGCCCTGCCCCAAACAAGTCCCACAGGGACAAACTGTAGTTCATTTGGCAGAAGTTCAGCCTTACAGAAGCCTTACAGGGAGCATCTGACAGAGACTAGCTTGGCTCCAAAAGATTTGGAGGTATGTTTTTGCATAATGTAATGGGTTCATAAGAAATCCATATGCTTTTTAAAAGAACTGAAACAGTTTGAACTAAAATGGACATAGCAAGCAGAATTCCTACTAATCAGTAAGAAAATGATAACAACAACGAGGATATATATACCTTGTTGTCGTTATCATTTTCTTACTGATTAGTAAGATATGTATATATGCAAAAAGATACTTCACACAAAAAAGGATTTCCAAGTGGCTAATAAAGGGCTGGGGATATGGCTCAGTAGTAGAGCTCATGCCTTCCACGCATAAGGCCCTAGTTTCAATCCCCAGCACCACACAAAAAAGTGGCTAATAAGTACATGGAAAGGTGCCTAACTTCATTAGGGTAAGTGGATTGGAATTAAGTCATTGGGTAAGTGGATTGGAATTAAACATTGATAATATAAAGCATGAGTAATGATGGGAAGCAACTGGAATTATCCCGGAAACTGCTGGTAAACTGCAACCATTTTGGAAAATGGTTTAGCAGGAACTACTCATGTAGTCTAAGCCTACACCTGTCCTGTAATCCAGTAATTCCACACCTAGGAATATATCTACATATCTAAACCTTCCACCCAGAATGACATATGACAATGGCCTTAATGATTTTAATTATACAAGCTTAAGATGGAAATAACTCAACTGTCTGTCAATAGATACACGAGTAAACAAATGGTAATGTAATAATGCAATAAAAACTACACAGCAAGTTAAAAATGAACTGCTGCTACATGCAAAACAACACAAATGACACCTAGAGATATGCTATGATTCTGCTTATATGAAGATCAATAACAAGCAAAAGTAAACAATGGTGACAGTTTTTCTTTGAATAGTTTTTATTACTGGGGAGGTAATGGTATTCTCTGGGAAATGGGAATAGTAGGGGAGCTTATTAGATATTGGAAATGTGTTAGATCATGATATGGTGATGTTATCAAGTGCATACACATTAAAAATTCATTGAGGGCTGGGGACGTAGTTCAGCAGTAGTATGGAGTGCTTTTCCAGTGTGCATGAGGCCCTGGGTTTGATACCCAGGACCAGTGGTAATAATCATCATTTAGATTTACACTGCACTGTAAAGATTTCTGTACCTTTCTGAACATGATACTTTAATAAAAATGCTAATGCACATACACCACACAGCACACTGCCTGACCTATACTAACCATGCAGTGAATGTTTGATATCAGTGACTTTTTACAGCTGAGTGGGGTCTAATGCACCAGCCCTTGTGCTTTCCAGTGGGGTACAAAGCATTTCCTGAAAGTGTGAGAAGGTCTGAACTGTTGAATGAGCCTGGAGAAGGAAAAATATAAAAAGTCCAACCTGAACACTTTGTCTTCTCAGGCCTGGGCTTAGTAAGTCTCCCATGCAAGTCTCTATAATTCCCAAGTAAATGATCAGCTGTCAAGTCCCAGAAAAGAATAAACACAGGTTTGGTTTTAACAACCCATGGGTTGGACTGAGGTGGTAAAAAGGCCGCCATAACCATAGTATCTGTCAATCCAATGCCTTCTCTAGGGTTTGCTTCCTCAGAAATCAAACAGAACTGTATGAGATGGTGCCTTGTATAGGAAATATGACCAACTAACACCCTAAGCAGATAATCTGTCAACAGAATTGATGGGAGAAAAACTCAAACACAGATGGACTGGTATGAATAAAACGTTTTTTGTTTTATTTTGGTTGTTTTCATAGTTCACAAGTGAAGCAGCTCTTAACAACAGAAAGAACCCACAGCCACGTGGACCAGAGGAAGCTTATAGTTTTCTGGAATGAGGATGCCATAAAGGGAACTGATGTGTTGTCAACAACCAGTTTCTGTGAGAAATGTTCATCCTTGTAACTGACCATCCCAGAACCACCCTCACTAAACCCCTAATGTTCTCAACACAGTGATCAGCAACTTTACCTGACTATAGGCCAAATATTCCTTGGGAAATCCCAATTTGCTGATTTCTCAAAACAAATGCAGTCTATCAAAAATAAAACCCATATTTCTTAGCCATTACACTTTACCCCCATTAATGTGTATGATTTTTATGTATCAATCAAAAATAAATTTAATTTTAAAGTTGTAATGTCAAAAAGACCTAAAAAAGGAACACACATTATTCATGGAGACAACTTTGGTCCCTCTATATAGTCTTTCTCTGCTCATGGTTGAGACCTTTATTTGCCCATTTTTCATATCAATAAAACCCTGAGCTGCCATCATTTCTCTTCTGGTCTGTTACGATGGTTTGGTCTGCCTGAGCCCATACTTATAGGTTAGCCCTCACCTACTTCTGCCCTTCACTACCACCAAAGTGATCTTTCTAAAAACACAAATTTCACCACTTTTCCACCCTGTCCGTCCACCAGTGCACTTGAACCAATGCTTCCCATTACTTTTAGGATGAATACCAAGACCTTGGTGTGGGCAGAAGTCCCCGTATGAATCTCCCCCCACCAACTTCATCTTGAACCGTCCTCCCCCCGACACCACCACTACCACACCCAGCTCACTTCTTGTTTTCCCTTACCATGGGGCTTTTAAACATGCAGTTGCCACGGTCTGCTATGTCTTTTATCTTCATCTCAATCATTACTTACCAGGAAAGGCTTTCAGCACATATTCCATTTACATTTTTTCCACTTATTTATATGATTATTTGGTTCATGAACAACCCAGAAAAGCAGACAGAAAGCTCTTTGAAAGCAGAAATGATATGTTTTTGCTCACTATTGCATCTTTGACACCTAGCTTGATGGCTGGCATGTATAGGTACTCAGTAAGTGTTTGTTGAATGGATAATGTTTTGAAACCCTGTATCACTTTTAATGTTCTTGCTTTGTTTTGTTTATGTCTGTGATGTTGGTATGTTGCTATTGTTCTTTTTTTTTACTACTCTCTTTAAAATTAAAAAAAAATGATACTTTTTGCACTGTTAGTCAGATTTTAGCCTACTCTAAGAGATGCTAGAAGTAAAGAATTGAAGAAGATGCATATATGACTCATAGATCAATACCAAAAAAGCAGTGGCTGTTCCATAGTTTGAGAAGCTGTCACTAAAACTCAGGATGGAGTTTAAAGTGCCCCATGAGAAGGAGGACTCTGAAAGGATGCAAACCATACCCTGTAGTTAAAATATCCCCTGATGACACCCTGGGCTGGTGAGATGAAGCCCAACTGCCATCTTCCTAACCTGGCATCTGACTTTGCCTGATGCAATGGACACAGAATCAGGTACTCGGTGAATATATACCAGAGAGCAACTCTAAGTGTCTAAAACAGGGGGCCATGTGCTAAGCGATTCAAATGGAGCCAAGCTCTGCACCAAATGTGGCATTATCTGGGAAAGTAGTAGAGAGAAGGGAGAATAGTCTAGGTATAATACTGGAAAATAATAAGCTAATTACATAAGGTAAGAATATTTCCCATAGCCCTAGCATCCTGGTAATAAGGCCCAAAGAAAAGAGAAAGAGGTTGGCTACTACCTTTGATTAGATATATATTAAAATTAGAGCACATTGGGCTGGGCATTGTGGCGCAGGCCTGTAATCTCAGCATTTGTAAAGGTGCAGGAGGAGAATCAAGAGTTTGAGGCCAGCTTTGGTTGCATAGTGAAACACATATTGTTGGGAAAGGGAGAGAGATGGACAGACACAGAGACAAACACAGAGCCAGACAGAGAGACAGAGACAGAAACAGACAGACAGACAGAAATTAGGACGTACTGAGAACTCTTCCATCAGCAGTTTGCCCTTTCCTTCAAATTTCTGTAGAGATGCCATGGTGAAGTATTGGTGATGCCATTACTTTAGTGGCCTCCTAGCGTGATGTCCTCTCTATGTTCCAAGACATACTGTTCTTGCTATTTCTCACTGTCAACATCAAAAAGCTGAAAGGTAATATCATTCCCTGGGAAATAAGTTCGATGTCTTAATGGGAGCCTCAAATTAAAGGTTCTACTCTTGAGCTAGAGATATTTAGCTACAAGCCACACCCCTAATTGAGACTCAGAACACTTTTGAATCAGCAGCTTCTAGTTACAACCTTAGAAACCAAAGTGAAAAGAAAACCTGTGTATGGAATGTAGACTCATAATGCACACTTATACGATCTGGAGTGTGTTCTTTCACCCATTCAATGCGAAATCCAAAACAAGACATCTTTCATTTCAGGTATAGAAAGGGAAAGTGGCAGATATTGTGTTTGCCCCACCTTTGTGACAAAGCGTAATTGTCACTGCTCTGTACCATAATGCTTACATCAGGCCTAATGTGTAATGGTAATGTAAAGTTATTATAGGGTGTGAAGGTTCATTATGTCTCAGTGTCTGCCAAGGGCCAAGGATTTTTTTTTCTCTAATTTTCCATTCTAAGAATGCATATTCTTTTCAAAAATTAACATTCAGGTTTACCAAGAGGATCTCTGGTACCTCTGGTAGTATAACAGTTTCTAGTTCTGGTGTCTGTAACTATATGATGAAAGGGGTAGAATGGGATCATTCCACACACTCTAAATCAATCCAAACACTTTCCAGTGTCAACCACTGATAGGAGATTTCCTTGAGAGCAAAGTCACACTGGCAGAATGTAATCAAGAATGAAGGAAAAATGCTAAATTAATGAACCCACTGTACTTGAATTACAAAACTACATATGAATCACAATTGAACTTGGCAATTTTCTGCAATTGGCTGTGGACATTTTTCAATATTATTCATAAAAATAAATTTATATACTCAAAAAATGTGCATCATTTGAGGATAAGCACAAAACCAGGCCCTGACTAAAATCTACAGGTCTTATGACTATATTATACACTCCATGTTCCAGAAATACACTGCTTCACTTCTAACTTTAACAAGGAAAATTTTTGGAAAAAAATTTAAATCATTCAAATGTGTACTAGAGACCATAAGAATCAGAGGGATCTGTGTTTGAATATCATCTTCTCAAACAACAGATGAAAATTATTTTTACCCACTTATATATGTTTTCCATGGTAAATTCTAATACAACTATTTTACTCAGTATAACAAAGGCTTTTTAGGGACTTGGAAAGTAACAAATATGTATAATTACAATAAAAACAAAAGCATAGTAGTCAAAAATGTAAGTGAAAAATTCTTAATTTCCTTGTTGTTTCATCAATGAATCAATTTGTATCTGTTTTTAAAATACTAAGGTCATAAGGAAATGTTTAGAGAGATACTGACTTATTAATATAGCTCAATTTAGATACAAAGGGGATTTTGACTGTACTTTCCTAACCACAAACAAATTGGCAGACTTTCCAACAAATAGTCATGTACTAGAAGCCATAATAATATTTTATATAAAACTTTTCCCATTTGTATTGGAGTTTTAACAATTTCCACGCAACAGGCCACATTTGACCTTGCAAACACGGTCAGTATTTGTGGACTGGTTGTCTCTGAGTAATCACTTTGCACCGATGTGTACATTCTGCACTGCATGTCTAGACATCTGCTTATTCAACCAGAATTTGGGCTTTCTTGGGACTCATCCCAGTTCTTGTACTCCCCACTTAGTCCTGGATGAATCATTGCTGATCCCCAGAGTCACATCTTTCACTTTCTCAAATAGGATGAACATCTGCCAGCTTGTCCATCTTCTGTTGCACACAGCTTCCTGTGCTAAGCAAGAGCATCCCTGGGGATTCTGACGAGGTCTACACAGATAATACTGAAGCTCCTTGGAGGAAAGATGCTGTGTCAATAGATGTAAGACAGCTCTTAGGAGGCAGTTCAAGATCCTGACAAAATATTGCGAACAAGACACAATGTCCAACTGCCTAGATAAAGGTCAAATGTTTAGCATGAGCATCACCTCTATGATTATAAAAATAAACAAAAAAATAAACATAGTAAAAAAACACATCATAACATTTCCACATCAACATAGCTGAAAACAAAACAAACATTTATGGTTGGTTGTTTGCTCCTTCCCCCGCCCCCTCACACACAAGAATACGACTTGCAATAATATACTTGGAATGATAGGCACCATTGTTTAATTAAATGGTTTTCTTACCTATATCTCCAAGAAGTGCATCTGTGAGGATATTGCTGTAGAGAAGAATGTGAACATATATTGCACACTAGCAAACACACATATATGTACATACTAACTGAACTCACTAGGGTTTTATTTTTCCTCTTAGATCTACCTGGAGTGTTTGACATTTGGATCCCTACCCTTCTCTCCTATGGTCCCTTAGTCAAGCTGAAACCCTTAGTAGCCTCATCTTGCACCCCATGGCCTCTAAAGTTATGCTCATGTCGTTCTCTCCACATGCAAGGTCCTCTAATCACCATAGCTCGAATCCAAGGCCAAACTACAAGGTTATGTCAGTTAAGGAGTGTGGGCTTTGAAACAAGGCAGTTGTGATCCAGTTCTGAACTCTGCTGTCTATAGGATCTGAGCAAATTATTTAATTTCTATTTGTCTCCATTCTCTCACCCAGAAAATAAAAATAGTACCAGTTCTTACATCCTTGGTTTGTTATAGTGACTAAATACACTGAAATGTATAAATTACTTCCACACCTGACTCACTCAGATGACATTATATAACCTGCTTTATTTTTGCCAGTTTCATCATCTATAAATACATGTTTAATCCTCACATTTCAACCTCTCCAAAATTAAACTGCTTCACAAAGTCAGTGTCACCTCAAAATTGTTTCTGATTTAGATGGCAGTTGCATTAGAGTGACTTAAGAACCTTCCAGTGATACTCTTGGATAGAAATGCCAGCATTAAAGGTTTATGTTTCCATGAAACATGAAGATTACAGAATAGTTGAGGGCAAAGACTTGGCAATTGCTTGTCCTGACTCTGTCTCTTCCGGTCCTTGGACAAGTTACTTAACCTCTACATCCCTTTACCCACTTGTAAAATGGCAATAATAGCGACATCTACCTCATAAAGTCTTATATTGAAGATTGTTATGCATGTAAAGCACTTAGCCAAGTACATAGTAAAGACTACTTAATAATAACTGCAAACATTTTTTGAACACTTGGTATGTACCAGGTAATTGCATGTAGTAATTGAGTCCTAAAGGCTTCTCATAACTGAATTTTCTTAATACCCCTCAATTCTATGACTGGGTGCTATATAGCCCTGTTTTATAGACAAGGAAGCTAAAGCACAGAGGAGTGACACATGGTGTTACTAGACAAATCCACACTTCTCCTCCCTGTGCTGCTGCTTTGCCAGAGGGAGCAGCTTAAAACAATGTCAGGAGCCTGTGCTTTCAGATGGACTGTGGTTCTGGTGGGTGGGTCTGTGCCAGATTCATGGTCCCATTCCCCACTGGCCTTCCCTCGCACCCTAGGTACAGGGGCAATAAATGATGGACCAGACAGGGTCTCCATTGTCTAGCTCCACCTGGACTGACCTTTGTGGAGTTGGGGCAAATCCACATAAGAGCCAGGGATTGTAAGTGTATGAAAACCACAACCCAGGAACTGGGCTCCATGTTGGGTCTCTCCCCATCAACAAATAAAACCAAAATGCTTGAGAGCCCTCTTGCTCCAGGCAGTGGAATGCCCATTGTGAAGGAATCTTAACAGTTTCCCTTTGTGGTGAAACTCCAGAATCCCAGCCAAGGCTACAGCCCACACTTGCCTTTGGGACTGGGTGGCAGGACTGAGTGTGGGAATTTGTGGAGAAAATTGGAAGCCCAGCCTGGGCTAATGGCCCTTCATTGACCCTTGTCAACAACAGCCTTTGGTTCCCCTGAAGCAGAGGGGGTTTCCTTCTGTTCTCCAACTTCCAGCACATGGTTGCTCTGGAAAGACAACACAAGGGGACCCTGATATTTTAGGAGTTCTGTGAGGGTGGGGTGGGGGATCTTGATCTCAGAGGACGTGGTGGATGGTGAATGGTGAAGACAAAAGACAAGAGTGGGCCCATCTTGCCTTTTTATAGCTGCGCCAATTCCACCATAAGAGTGGAGCTCTCATGACCTAAAAGACCTCATCTCTTATTTTTTTTTAAATTTTACTCTAAAGAGGGAGAAAAAACAGTAAAAACAATACACCTCACCTCTTAATATTGCTCAAATAGTAATTAAATTTCAACATAGATTTTAGAGCAGATAAGCAAACTATAACAGATGGTTACATAGAGAAATATTTATATATGTGCAAGTGTGTACAGGTTAGTGTGTGTGTGTTTTGTGTGTGTGTGTGTGTGTGTGTGTGTCCTTGTTCTGTTAACTAACTGATTGGGCCTAGAAGCAATGATACCCCAGTAGGAATGAGCACATCTAACAATCAGATCTTGGTTTCTAATTCCACCCTCCAATAAAGGAATCAGAAGAAATGACTGGATTCTAGCCATGGGTCAAGAAATGTGCAAGATGATCCTGGAGCATCTTGTAGTGCCAGGAAGTAAAAAAGTTTTAAAACACACACATGACATGGACATACACACACGTGTGCTTAAGGAGTGTGTCAAATGAACACAAGAGCCAAACAAAAGATATCATAGGAGCTAGAGTTGAGACAATTGGGACAACAAAATAAGTAAATATCAAACTACAGCCCAAAGTATAAAGTAACTACCCATAAATTCATATTTATGTTCATAAATGATTGAATAAATAGACAAATGGGGAGAAGAGACAAATCTCCTACAGAGACTCTGAAATAATTTATGTAGATATTCTAGTCCTTTAAGTGTGACTTTGTCTTCAAGAGAGCAGTGTGGAAGTAGAAAGGAGGGTAACAACAGTAGAGAAAATGACAAGCAGGTCATCAAGGCCAGCTTCATGTGAGATGAGTCGTGTTGACAGTATGTGCCTTTGATACGACAGGATTGGAATGTAACTTTACCTTTATGATCTTCCTTCCCCAAAATCAGAACTGTGGTCTAATCATCAAAAAACATCAGACAAATCACAACTGAGGCACATTCTGCAAAATACCTGGCCAATATTCCTAAAAACTGTCAAAGCCATCAGAAACAGAGGACGTCAGAGAAACTGCCACAGCCGAGAGGAACCTAAATGTAACAACGTGTCCTGCATGGATCCTGCAACAAAAAAAGGCACTAAGTAAGAAAGATAAAGATATTTAAACAAAGTGTAGACTTTTGTTAATAATAATGGTTGGGGGAAGGAGGGTAGAAAAAGGGGATAAAAAAAGTGTGTTATATTCATGTACCAGTTCTGCACAAGGAATGTAAAGATTTGTACGACAAACATATACCAGTAAAAAATAAACTAAAAATGAGAATGTATCGATATTGGTTCATTAATTGTGGCAAACATAATAATGTGAGATTAATAGCAGGACAAAGTGAGTGTAAGATAGAGTACATGGGAACTTATGTACTGCCTCACAACTTTTTCTGTAAACCCCCAACTGTTCTAAAAAAAGTTATTTGGTTTAAAAATCGAACCACAGATTTTATGAGGAGATTCTCAGCTAAACTTAATCCCACTCCTCCGCTCTCCCTTCCTTTCTCTCTCCAGCTTCTTCCTTCTGTGGCCTCCTTTTCAGGTCTCTGTTGTCTCCTCTGACTGTCTCTCAAGCCCCCATCCCTGCCTCTACAAATACAGCTTCTAAAAGTCTCCAAGCAGTTCCATATTCATCCTCAGCCTGCAGAACAAATCCTGGTACTTAGCTGCGCACCAATCATCCTTGCCCCTCAAGCGTGCCTCTTGATACCTTAGCTCTCCTACCTCTCCAGTTCAGGGAGGTTTCCTAAAATGGTTTCACTCTGACTCAGTGTGTGGTTTCCAGAGAAATTACAGAACAACTCCTAAAGTAAAAAGTTTATGTGGAGGAAGCTCCTACAAACCTAACTTCAAACAGAGAGATGTCCAGAAAGTTCACAGGATTGAAGGAGTAGAATTTATGAAGCTCAATTATAATTGCCATAAAAATTACAAAGAAAATGAGAGGGCTCAAAGTGCAGATGCTTAACAAGCCAAGAGATGAAATCAGCGCGTGCCAGGAAAACACAAAAAAGCAAAGTTAGGGAAAAGGTTTCTATTAAATTCGAGGCTCCAGCTGCCAAATTAAGCTAATGAAAGGTGCTGGGTTACAGAAGGGCTGAGTTGCACTCAGGTGTGGTGATGGTTTGCACGGACTTACTACTCTGTCTCTTGATTATGTAGGATAAACAAGAAATAATCACCTGAAAAAAAGTCTGATAGAACTAAGAATACTGAGGACGACTAAGGGACAGCAGTGTTAAATGTACATGAACTCGGCCAAATTCATATTGTCTTCTATCCTCGTTCAGTCCAGGAGGAAAAAAGGGAAATGCAGAAACCCTTAGAAGCTGTTGGGTATTTTAGTAAACCGCGACAGTAGTATCTTTTAATGGTTAACTAACTGTGGCTTAAACCAGAAAGAAGAAAAACTATAGAGTGAATGACATTCTTCTTACAAGCCATTCTATATAAATGCATGTGTGTGCACATATACACAATGATAGTGCTCTACATTGATTGATTGACTGATTGATTTACAGTGTTGGGATTGAACCCAGGAAGCAATGCGCTACATCCTTAGCCCTTTTTGTCTTATTTTTGAGACAGGCTCTTACTAATTTACTCAGGTTGGACTAAAACTTGTGATGTTTTTGCCTCAGCCTCTGAGTAGCTGGAATT